>NC_090065.1:10253155-10553155 GCF_038355195.1 Osmerus mordax
AAATGCATGAATATGAAGCTCTTTTGTCCTCACCTGCTGCATGAGTTCCAGAATGCTCTCAAAGGTGTTTTCCCCCTCCCCTCCACCACCCTCCTTCTCAAACTGGCTACAAATCTCTCCCATGACCTTGGCCTGTTGCTCGTAGCGCTGATACTGGTCTGGGGGGAGGGACTGCCTGTTGCTGTCCAGCCACTCAGGGTACTGTACCGGGAATGAGGGACAATCACTTGACCAATAAGAAACAGAGACATGAATGATATGTACTTTGGGTATTAGAAATAAGTGTTCGATCTAGCTGACTTTAGAGTTGTAGAAGAAGAAGATTATTTCAAGATAGCAAGCCATAACAAATACGTTTTCCAATGGTAAACAAAACATTCTTAATTAGGGATGACTTAAGCAAATTCCACACACCTTCTCGGTGATCTCTTTGAGAGATGGGTAGAGCACTTCCTTAGACAGAAGATTCTGCATAATGGACTGCATGATGGGCAATATGTTGCCATCTTCCCCTGCCCCTCACCGCCTTCCTCCAATCCCAGTCCTTCTAGTGTCTTAACAAGGTCGTCTCCAGCCAATCCTGCACTCTAAGAGTCAAAACAAGAGATTACAGATAAATATGATAGTACAGAGACATGCTATACTTTCAATCTATTTCAATGTTTGATTTTAACCACCTGAAGGTTGTCTGCATTTTTGGCCAGTCCGCTGAGGGTGTCTTTTAGACAGGAAGTAAATTCTTGTTGGGAGGCCACATCAGTGCCTGCTCAAAATGCAACAAACACTATAAATAAAAATGTTGAAAAATATGAACTGACAGCAGTCAAGTGGTAAGCACTGCACATGAGTGAAGCACACGTAAAAATAGGATGGTTCTTACCCCACTTTCCCTGCAGCCTCAGACAGTTTATGAAAATGTTGGAGCAGATCTGGTTCTTCCTGTGCTAGTTCGGCCATGGCTTTCTCCCACTCCTCCTTCGCCTGAGAGGCCATCTCTCCCTCAAACAGGGACTCGAAAAACTGACTGTCCTCCAGTAGGGGGGGCTACAGAAATGTACATCAACAGGTAAACAAGGCATACTGTATTGTACAGGCATGTCAATTTGTTGTACTGGGAAATAAGAGGGACTAGACAAAGTCATGCAGCCTTGTGTAGTTGTGTACCACCAAAAGCACATTCAGAATGAAGTGATTTAAGGGAGTAAACAACAGGTAATTGATTTGCCAATATTGAGCCCACAACTACGTGTGTTGTGGTCCAGTTTACAAGCAAGAAAGTTAGGCACCTTTGCTAACAAGCATTTATAGCTTTCCTTTGTCTTCCACTTTTTCCATACAAAAATGTATTTCCACAAAAAAATTTATATATAAATCTCTCCAAGTTTTCCTGGGAGTTTTTCCTTGTCATATTTTAGGGTTTTAGGTTGGTTTATTGACATCTGCTACCCCTTTCCACCAAGGCAGTTTTAGGGCTGGTTCAGAGCCGGTGCCCAATCTCAAACCAGTTGTTCGCGTTTCAACAGCATAAGAACCTGCTCCTGGCCAGAAAGACTGGTTTCAAAGCTTTTAGCTGGTCAACAACCATTCCACTTCACCAGGGGCTGGTTTACCATGAACAACCAAGTCTATTTGTGATCACCATAAAAAAAAAAAAAAAAGCTTCAGTCAATAACTTTGACTGTACTTCTACTTCAGCTTCAGTAATAGCATGGACGTGCAATCCAAACAGGGGTCCAACATATACATAACACTGCTCTAACATATAGGTTGTATTATGCTTATGCAAAACAATAACTTACTTTCTTTGCAGCACTCTTAGAAGATGGGGGTGCCTCAGCCTCAGCATCTGGGGCTGGCGGTGCAGTGTTTGTCTTGTCAAAGTCATCGAGTGCACCTTTGATAATGAGATGAGAAGAGGACATGAGCTTCAGAACAGATATACTGCTGTAGGCTACTTGATGGATATAATTCTGGGAAGGCTTGAAGCCGGGAAAGAGTGAGCAAATAGGAAAAGTGTTAATCTAGTAATGCCAATGATATAGCTAGCAATACCACCACGTTAAAGAGAAGCTGCTATCACCAGGCACTGTTTACTAATGCAGCATGTGATGACATTGGCGGTGCAATACTGATGCATAGATTTACAGCATGCAGGCTTAGCATAACGATATAGCCTGTTTTGCTGACTAAGCTACACGAAATCATTGTCTGGCGTGACAAACAGACTGAGATTACCTCTATTGTTCAGATACTTAATCCATGGTGCTTCAGACATTTTTCTATTTAATTAATTTCAAGGGCAGCGTGATCCTTCACCCACATATCGGATTCAATTTAGCTAGCGTTGTTATAGCATCTTTAACATAACTATAAAATCCTAGCCATATGTATGCATTGAAAATGCACCATATATTTAATCGTCAGAAAAAACTACTGCATTTAAAGAAAAAAAAAGTGTGTTTGACAGAGCTCGTTGATGGTTAACGCTTGCTAGCTGTACACAGACAATCACTGAAAAGAGGACTATGACCACATTGTTTAACTCAAGATCCACCAGCGAAAAAAGATTCGTCCACTTTATAACAGCAATATTGTCTTTATGCCATATACTAGACAGGGGTTGACACGTTAATTACTAATATCAAACCTTACTGTCCAATAACTCGTCCAATTCGGAATCTTGTCCAGCGGACGGGTCTGCTGATCCTGACGCCATCTTGTTTTTTGTAAAGAAGTTTTGCGGTCGCTGTAAAATGACGTTGCAATTGGTTTAACAATTGTAAAAGATTTCTCGATGAAACTCGTGATGGGTGTCACTTCCAGAGACAGTGGGGTCCAAACTAAGGGATTTCGGATGAACCCATGTAGGCCTACAGTTGTAATTTAATTGATTTGATTAAGTGATAGCCTATAGCCCAATCATGGGATCAATAGAGCTGCGGAATGTCCACATTTGCCAGGACAGACATTTCATTTAATACTATATGATCCATGCAATCTGCCCTTGAAACCCCAGTGTGAACATCAAATCACCCAATATCACCACCTGATCCTGTACATAGGTCAGGTGTGTGCGGCTGCAACTTCAATAATTTACATAGGCCTATTTCCAACATACATCTCATCGACCTTTGTTCACAAAAGCAATAAAGCAAGTGTATTTGTCACATCAATCGAGTCTTTATCTTTTATAAATTGGCTCTCTGACCTCAAGTGCAAACAAATCAACAATAGAGGCCTTTGTCAGTATTAGGCTGTAGACATGTATCAAATCACAGTCATCTATTAAAAGTTAGCCCCCACGCAAAAGTCTGTCAGATAGAACTGCATTTAAACTAAAAACATTTATATCTAGGCTACAGTAGATTCAAGCTGCTGCTCAATCTCAAAATGCATAATTCAATTAGAGAACCAGGAGGAGAGATTGTACTGTTTTTGACAAAACCTTGTCTTTAACACGATCGCTTTTATTACCTGCCGCAGCGCACTAGTAATTATTAAGAAGGTTTTCTGCGTCATTCATAAAACACTGCATTTTGCATTCGATCTTGTACATGTAGGCTACTGTACTGTAGTTAATTTCACATAAGGAAATCCTGCTATCAAACTGTTTTGTAAAAAAAAATCTAAATGTTCTCTTTCTCTTTATCCATTTGAGTCCTTAGCAAAACTTTGCTTTCGGGTGCGCTTGAGCAGAAACGCGAGTCATATGATGTCATGATGTTGCCATGGACATGCCACATAGCCAGTAAACAGACGTTTCTAGGAAACTGCGGTTGTATCTTAGCAGCATCAATACAAACTAGAGGGGTTATGCGGAGCGCCCAGCGTTCGAACCGGAAAACAGATGTAATCGTTTCCGCTTCTCACTTCTGTACACATCTGCAGCGCTAGGTGATGCAAAGAACTTATATTGACAGAGAAGTTCAAGCATTTTATAAATTATATTACTCTCTACATTAGGCTAAGTGTGACAGGTTAGAATAAAGTGATGAGTTTATATAACGTTATAATAGCCTAACGTTAGACCGTTTCCCAGGAGGTAACCTAACGCTAGCTCTACACATTACAACGTTAGCCTACAGTACATACACAAATGCTAAGTTATCAATGAAATACATGAATTCAGCAAATTAATTTAAGAAGCTCATTTTAATTTACTGTCATATCCATATAAATCATTATTCTGGTTTCTATGGCTAGGACCTGCAGTTCATAGAAGGAATTAAGTTTACTAGCCTACCACTAGACAAAAAAAAACGTTAAAGTTAGCAGGTGCATAATATTACGCTACCTACAAATATATGCACATGAGCTCCACACTTATTGAATATGCTCTAATTTGAATAGGCAGAAACACCATTCATATGACAAATACATCGTCCCAATCTTCATCCAATCATCCTTCTGCCAATGACCTTATGGTCATTATTGGCATAAATCTCCCATCCAAAACATGCCACCCCCAGTCCTTTGGTCCATACGTTCACTTGATTGTCTGGAAGATGATTGAAACAAAATTGGCTGGAGAGTAGAGGGCCGCTCCACAATTGGAAATTGACATTCATGCTAGCCTATAGTAGGCCTAGCCTACTGCGTTTGGTAAACAACTCTGAGAAAACCTCATAAGCTTTGATACAAATTATACAGTTCTAAACATCACTTGGCTTTCAGTAGATAGAAAAACATGGAGGAACACTTACGGAACCTAGCTCCGGGTCGTTTTCTTACAAAGCCAATAAAATGGGCCATTATCCTATTTCTGCTTTTATTAAATTCGCTTGTCCTTGTTGTGTGGCACTAATGTGATCTACGTTTTAAGTAAGATCTGGGGAGTTAAGTAGGATAGACATTTTGTGAAGGGCCACCAGAGGTGGTTCAGAGGAGCAACCTGGGGCATAATTTCCCCCGGCATTGTATAAAGGCTGGTCAGTGGCGGGAGCAACTGCTGGTCAAGTCAAGCTCCAGCTCCATTTCATATTGTCGTCAGAGCTGAGATGACCATGATATGCCCACCGTTTAAAAAAAGTAGCCTATCACAGGGACTGGCTAGGTTATTGTTCATCTCAAGGAAACCAAAAAACAGAGGCGCTCTCAGTTTTAAGTGGGTGAAAAATCACAGAGAATGCAGTGCTATTTCCTTTGTCCATTTAGTTTTGTGGCCTATTTTAGTGGCCTATTGATTGATGTTAAAACTGCAACAATTCACTTTATTATCATACTCCTATGCTATTCAGTAGACTATGTCCGTTAGGCCTATAAGCCTGCAGACAAAAATGCTGGGATGACCGACCAGGTTCATTTCGATAGGAACCTAATGATGTGTGGCGTAGTAGCCTATCCAAAACAGGATGCATTTAGAGAACTGCAGTGCTAACTTCAGCTGCGTAAGGCTACCCACATAGGCCTATAAATTAAATTTAAGGTCCTACTCAAATGTAAACAATAGGCTACATCCCATTGCCTTCTCACCAAAGATTTAACGACTTATTTCTCGTCGATCACGAGGAAATGGATGACTCGCACTGAAAAGATGTGGAAATAACGATGTAGACATTCGCTACCTAATTTGGTATATGGGCGGGGATCATGGGTGGAGGGCTTTGCCTACCATGCCTGTAGTAGTCCGGACCAGGACCTAGTCTACTCCTGTCAAGAACCATTGGAGAGCCGAAGAGAACAAAGGATACCAGTTAAATAAAAGAAAGGTAAGCTAATTCGCATTCAGGCTATACGAATCGGATAGAGGCTCCCTGCACTTGAGATCGCCCCATGATTTAACTTATTTTTTCTTCCAATGCTTGTTGTAACTTGTTGCAAGTTACCATCTGCATAGCAGCAAGCAGTGTTCAAAAGAACCGAAAACCTTCTAAACAAACTGGGACTGTAACACTGAACATGAGTTAAATGGACAAGAAAATGTTTTGTAGGCTTGCAGCAGTTGACAGTAGAAAATTGAGGACATTTAGGAAAAACGTAATACGGAAAATGTAGTTGCCTACAGAGCCTATTATAATCATATTTTTTTGTTTCCTAACAGTTAGGCATATGTTTTCAAAAGGCAGTGTAAGTGCGTGCAGGGCGCGGTGCATCTCCGGGGCACACCCACCTGGATGAATGAAGAATCAGAATAACGGTTCAGTTGACTTAAGGGGGAACTTTCTTAATAGCTAATTATTGACATAATAAGAATAAGATTGAATATTCAACATACAATATGAGTCATTGAGCCTAGTACTATTTCAGAAAAGTAACAGGAATGCAATTGTTCCTTAAATTCATATTTCTAAGAAGACGTTAAAAAAAACAAAAAAAAACCTGAATGAACACTGATTAATACTGCACGTAGGCTAAACACAAAGGCTTTGGGTGTAAATACCACTCCAGTGTTATTAATAACAGTATTGCAAAACTGTTCAATTGTTGTTAATTGTACACTACTCTGCTCCACCCACCATCCTCTCTCTATTTTATCGTGGGATTGCCTATGGATTGTTTGCTGACAGAGCCTGTCTTGTGTCTGTGCCCATGGCCGTCTAAGTGGATTATGGGTGAAATTGAGTTACTCATGTTGTGTCATGACAACCAATGTGCATGACCTCGTGCCTGAGTCCTGTCCTAATCCTTAAGCGTATCTGTGTTCTCAGTGTGTATGGACGTGTATATGTGTCCGCGCCTGTGTGTGTAGGTGCAAAAAGGGAACTGCTTAACAGCACGTTGATGTAGTATTCTGTTTTCTCCCCTGTTCAGGCAATGTGTGAACCTATTTGAAGCCCATCTCTAAAGGAAGTCCCCCCTGTTTCTGGGAGAACGTAGTGTTTTCCATGCTGCACTCTGAATGCTGGCTTTTCCATACAAGGTTTATGGTCCAATTGATTTTTCAGCCCATTTTCCTGACTTGATTCCATAAGCACAGTGTAAGTAATGACCAGAAGGGGAAATATTTTTCCATTACGTATAATTGTATATTAGTTTGTTTAAAGTGATTTACTTTTGATATCATTAGTTTAATTTTTTTTATTTGCTTTTATTTAATTTCAAGCTTAGAGAGTGAGGGAGAGTTTCAGAGGGAGAGAGACAGAAGCTGTGGAGAGAGAGATTGTTTGCTTGAAAATGGAGTGAGAGAGAGGTGGAGAGGCAGTAAAAGAAAGTTAGGAAACGGAGGAATAGACTTGGACAATTTCACTACGTTCGTAGCAAGGCAGCTGTGGTCTGCCAGACATCTGGAACGGATCAGTCAGTTGGAAAGTGTTACAAGAGAGAGAAAGAAGTGAGAAAGGCAGAAATGAGCAAGAGAGGGAAAAGTAGAGAAAAGGAAGGAGGGGCAGTGGACAGTGACTCACTGCTCTGCTATTCTCCTCCATCATTGTGTTTAAACTATGTGTCCTTCTGAGGTCAGAAGGAAAGGGCTTCCCCCATATTTCTCTCTCTGCCCTCTTTTTTTCTTTTTCCTTCCTTTTTCCCTCCCTTGACGGTCACCCTCTTAGTCTTTCTCCTCTCTCCTTTCCCTCCCTCTCTCGTCTATAGTCATCTTTCTCTCCTTTTACTTTCCCCTTCCCACATCTCCAACTCCCTCTCTCCAACCCCTATGGCAGTCCTGATGATTAGTTTGGCTAATGTAAATAGGCGTGCACTCAGAATGTTTATCAGTCAATGTAAACTTGCTACACGGACACTATCAATTGTGGGGAGAGTGTGGGGGAGCATTGGGAGTGTGTGTTTGAGAGTGTGTGTTTTTGTGAGTGTGTTTTGTGTGTGAATGTGTGCTTGTTCATGTGATAATGCATACGTGTGTTTGTGAATACATGCCTTTGTGTGTGTGTGTGTGGGACGGAGTGGGGACGGAATTTGTTCAGCCCCCAGCTGGTGTGATTGTGTGTGGATGAGACTTCTGCAAGGCTGATGACAGACACACTGTGGGGTTGAGTGCAGGTCTTGGAACTGTGCCTGTCTAAAAAGAGGCTGTGCTTATTCAAGAATGTCTGCATGGGTGTGCCATTATCTCCAGACCAGACAAGACCAAAAATGCCTCTGTTGAGAACGCTCTCTTAAATAAATTATTTACACACAAACGGTGTGCTAATAATATGATCTTACGCAACATTAAAGATCATGCTTTTCAATGAAAGACAACACGTTTTCATGCATGCTATTGTGGCCCTGTGCATTTTCTGCCATTGCTTCAGGATATACACGCTGAAGCGAAAACTGTTGACCTCATGTGGACAAAATGAGTACTGTATGTCATCGTGTTCATGTGGAACAGGGCATATGCACACTGGCAATTTTTACTGACCATACCCCAATTTTGTTTTTGTCACTCTAGATCCTTCTGCCTCAGATACAACCCTGCAGCATTGGAACAGAACAGATCCAGAGCAAAATCAGGTGACTTCACCGCAATTAAACTTTCCCCCGAAGTCCGGTGTCCTCTACATCCCATCATGCCGTTGGTAATAGTCCACTCCAACCCCCTGTTTTGGCTGCGTCTGGCGGCGATGGCCTTCTCCTGCGTGGCGTTCTCGGTGGCCGTCCACGGCGCCTACCTTAGCCACGGCACGGGGGACTGGTGCATCTTCTGCTGGGCCTTCAGCTTCGCCGGCTCCCTGGTTGTCCTCCTGGTGGAGCTGTTTGGCCTGCAGACACGCGCCCCCGTCTCCTGGAAGAACTTCCCCATCACCTTTGCCTGCTACGCCGCCCTCCTCTGCCTCTCCGCCTCCATCATTTTCCCCCTCTACTTCCTGAAGGGGGAGACGCGGAGCAGCGAGATCCGCGACTACCGCATCGTGGCCACCGTCTTCTCCTGCCTGGCCACCGTGGCCTACATGAGCGAGGTCAGCGTCAGCAAGGCGCGGCCGGGCGAGGTCGCCGGCTACATGGCCACCGCTCCGGGGCTGCTCAAGGTTTGCGAGACCTTCGTGGCCTGCATCATCTTCGTCTTCATCAGTGACCCCGTGGGCTACGACCAGCACGAGGCGCTCAAGTACTGCCTGGCCGTCTACTGCATCTGCTTCATCCTGTCGGCGGCCATCATCGTGCTGTGCATCTGCGAATGCACCGGTTGCCTGCCCTTCCCCTTCGCCCGCTTCTTGTCTGCGTACGCCCTTGTGGCTGTCCTCCTGTACTTCTCAGCCACTATCATTTGGCCCATCTTCAAGTTTGACAGGAGGCACGGGGGCACATCAAGACCCCCAGGCTGCAGCTCCTATGTGGGACTTTGCACCTGGGACAAGGTGATGGCCGTGTCCGTGCTGACCGCAGTCAACCTGATCCTCTATGTGGCAGACCTGATCTACTCGGCTAGGCTTGTCTTTGTGAGCGTCTAAGGGAGGGGAGGAAGAGGGATGGAGAGACGGGCTGAAAAGAGAGAGCTGGGGATGGATGTGCAAGGGTAGGAGAGAAAGGGGACAAGGCCTGAAGCGCAGTATGAGAAAGTATTAGTTCAAGAAGGAGAAATAAATGGCTTACTGTGCTTTGCTTTATGTAGCTGTCATTGTCCCACCAATAGCCATTCTAATATTTGTTGAGCAGAACTTCCACATTATTTGGGAGTTTCCAAAGTTGCATTATCTAACGTACGGACATCCTATAGGCCAAACAAGCTGACAATTACTATACTATCACATAATTGAGCCCAAAACATTTTAAGATCTGACAATGAACACACATATATCTGAAAGATTGACATAGGGGTTTTACTGATATCTCTTTATTTCATGGAAACCTTGAGGAGCAGGTGAAGGTGTTAAACAGTTCATTGGCGTTTTAGTTGTAATTGGTTGAAATATGAATGAAAAAACACAATGTAAACTGATAAAATGATGTGTGCAGCTCCAATGTTTTCAAGACTTGAAGTTGTATTTGATGTATTTGAATACATGTAAAGATGAACATTAGCCTAGTTTTTGCATATACTATTTGACATGTTCCCACAGACTACAGTATTAAAGATATAGATATGTAATCGAATGTAATGTATTCATTTTGGAGACGCTTTTATAAAAGCAACACACAGAGGAGATTTGAACCTGTGAACTCTAGATCTACAGTCAAATGCTGTACCCTCAACTAAATACTGTCTCTATAGAAAGTATGTTTTTAAAAACAAGCATTTACTGTAAAACAAGGTAACTTGTAAAACATCCACTGTATAATGCACACTTATTGTTTGAACTATGTACATCAATTCTCTGTGGGGTGCTGTCACCAATAACTGAATTTGAAGGCAGACATTTCTATTGAAAAGATAAAAATATGTTTTTAATGTGGAACAGTGGTTTGTACTGCTGTAACTGTTTACTAGTCTCCTGGTGGAGGTCGTCCTTCATTATATCAGGTCTAAAAGAGAGAAAGAGAATGATCTGGTTCTCTCTACCTCCCAGCTCATTATCACTGCTTGTCATCACGTTTTTGTTATTCTGCTGTGTCTGTGCATACCAAAAAAGTGTTATAAAAATATATAACCAGTGTTAAAAGTCAGTGTTTCAATAAAACCCATGTGACAGAAACTGCTGGTATGTATGGGAGATATGTTTGTGTCTTTGATATGAACAAACCGTAAACACCAAAATAAGGCATCCCTTTTGGTTCCACTGCACAGGCTTGCGGAGGCGAACACACACACACACACTCTCACACTAACCACAGTGGAAAGTCTGTGCCAGTGGGTTGCTGCTTTGGATAGGTAGATTTCACCAGATAAGCTCATTTATCGTTTCCTCCTGTTATGTCTCTATGGTAACAACAGTAGACAAACAAGCTCATCAAGAGCAGTCCTGCCAGTGGTGACACAACTACTGCAAGGACGCTATCACAGGCTACAGTGGCAAAGAACCTCTTTAGAACCTTCCGCTGTTGTTAATAGACAAGGACCTCAAGTATCATCCATTTTTTAACAGAAACACTTTTATTTGGGCCTGAGATGGTGGACCAACAGAAGGAGACAGGATCTCAAGAAACTGCCTTCGGTAACGGCCACCGGTTGGCTGGACCCGGAGATGTGTCGTGCGATTTCTGCACTGAGGCAAAGTTCAAAGCGGTCAAATCCTGTCTGGGGTGTCTGGCGTCTTACTGTGTGAGCCACGTCCGCTCCCATTATGAATCTCCTGCCCTGAGGAAACATGCGTTGGTGGAAGCCACAGTGGACCTGAAGGAGAAGGTCTGCTCCCACCATGACAAGCTGCTCGAGGTGTACTGTCGGACCGACCACAGATGCGTGTGTCTGCTCTGTGTGATGGAGGAGCACAGGGGACATGACACGGTGCCCGCTGTCGTCGAGAGGACAGAGAGACAGGTATGACGAGTCAGTGCAATAAATGCAGCCATTTCTGAATGTCCGGTCCATGGAGAGAAAGGATGCTGGATGAAAGATGAAAGGCAGGAGGGTGGCAAATTAAATCCCACTGTGGTCAAGAGAGAGTATCCCCAGCCACTCATAGTCGTTCACTGCTTGCATAATCAGCAGTGTGAAAAGTAACAGTCTTGAGCAAGGCACTTGGTCAGTGTATCTAATAACCTAATAATAACAAAACAAATGTATTTGGTTTCATAACAAAACGTCAACAAATTTGCGGCATCATGTAAAATTGAGTTTCATAATCAAGCCAGGATGTAATTAATGTGTAATAGTTTGGAGGAAGATGTCGGGTTGACGCACCCCTTGCACTGAAACTGACAATATTTTTCCTCTTGAGGGCATTTCCTTGATGGTTATCAATGTCAGGGCCATAAAAAAGGGAACATGAACAACTGTAGTGAAATGAAGAACATAATTCAAATATGTACTCAGTTCTGGGTATCCGATTTCATGTACAACAAGAGATGAAGATATGGATGATGACAGAAGTTGTTCTAGATTGTACAGTCAGTTTGAATGTGGTCCACATGCAAAGCATAAGAGTGAACTTATGGAACAATTTATGTTACACAATATGAGATGGTTTAAATGTGGCATTTGCTGCCATGTTATCTATATCTGCAGTTCAGTGTTGTTCACACAAGCATAATATGGCCTTGTCAGTGCAAAACGTTTGTGTTTGATAAAAGACTGGCCCAAGAAAACAATTAAAATGTTTGTACGTACTTGTGTGTATGTCTGTTACTGTTTCCCCACAGAGACAGCTGGCAAGAACTAGAAGAAATTTTAAACTGAAGATCCAGGCCAAAGAGAAAGAGCTACTGGAGCTCAGACGGGTTCTGGAATCTCTCAAGGTTACAATGCCCTGACCAGAGTTAGCACAGCAATGTCTGCCATTGAGGAGCTAAGTTTGATCTAACATTGTTGTATTTTGCAACATTGAAGTGAATGGTTTGGGCTTTGTAGTGTGTAGTGTTGTCCCTCAAATTTCTATCTACTTGTGTGTTTGTCAACAGTTCTCTGCCCAGGCAGCAGTGGAGGAGAGTGAAAGGATCTTCTCTGAGCTGCTGCATTCCATAGAGAGGAGACACCTTGAGGTGAGAGAGTTGATCAGAGTCCAGGAGGAGACAGCAGCCAGACAAGCCAGGGACCTCCTGGGGAGACTGGATCTGGAGGTAGCTGAGCTGAGGAGGAGAGATGCTGAACTAGACAAGCTTGTGCACACAGAGGACCACATCTACTTCCTCCAGGTAATATATTTGGTGTCTATCTTATTCTGAATGTATCTATTTTTGCGGTTACGAGAAATATATTTTTTAAGAGTCCGCCTTTTGTGACCTTAAAGTGGGAATATAAAATGCTACTTCGATTGTATAACTTCTTGTATAACATTTTCTTTTGCCCGAACCTGTATCTTTATTCTACTATTTTCCAGAATTATCAATATAATTTTACGGCAACTGAACTCACCAAGTCCCCCGGTGTCACAGTGGTTCCCCCGTTGGATTTTGTTGAGTTGCGGTCCTCCATGTCAGCCCTCAAGAGGAGACTGGAGGACCTTGTCAAAGGGGAGTGCTGCAAGATATCCAGGGCAGGTTGGTGTGACAGCTATCTTGGAATTTTGTTCGGCTAAATTTGAACTGCATATTCGGTATGATGATCTCTCGAGAGCCTACATGAAAACCTCATATTCTTGTTCTCCTCAGCGAGTGCAGTGAAATTATTGCAATGTCCGGAACCAAAGACCAGAGAGGAGTTCTTGTACTGTAAGTCTCACATTATAAATATTCAAAATATATATATGGGCAAGCAGTGAATCCCCCCAAAAAATCTTCACTCCATTTACACCATCATGCCCCTTCACTTCATGGGACTTTTTATCACTTTTTCTGTCATGCTGTGTTTGAGCTCTACTAACGCCATCCCTTCTCTTCTTCTTAGATTCTTGCAAGCTCCCACTGGACCCCAAAACAGCCCACAGAGACCTGAAAATCTGTAATGAGCGTAGGGCAGTGACTGTCAGGACCAGAGACCATTTCTGTCCCGACCACCCAGAGCGCTTTGAATACTGGTGCCAGGTGTTGAGCAGTGAAGCTTTATCCGGACGCTGCTACTTGGAGGCAGAGTGGAGTGGCAGTGGAGCCAAAATCGCTGTCGCATATCAGAGCATAGCTAGGAAAGGCGAGAGAAACGACTCTCATTTTGGGCACAACGACAAGTCCTGGAGTTTGTTCTGCTCAAGGAAGGGTTACACATTCTGGCACAATAATGCGGCGATTCGTATAGTCGCACCAATGTCCTCGAGGATTGGAGTGTACCTGGATCACAGGGTAGGGACTCTGGCCTTCTACAGCATAGCTGATACAACAATGACTTTGCTACATAGAGTCCAGACTGTATTTTCTCAGCCTCTCTTTCTTGGGTTTGAGTTTGTGTGCTTTGGGGTTTCTCTTCGAGTGTGCCAGGTTGAATGATTAGATAATCACAAAAACCACAGTGGAGGGCAAAATCGTGTGTTCATTGATGTCATTCACTAAAACATCCTTTCACCACACACAGTACCAAGATCTGACCATATCTGACCCTCCAGCCCCTAAGTGGGGGACTAAAACAAGGCCTCTTAAACGCTAAAGTTAGAGCCCTCTAAGGAATATTGTTTTAAACCACCAGTCAGAGTTTGCCTTTCGTCAACTTAGACTTTATGGTGAATGGAATGACATGACAGCTGTCCCACTTAGTTTGGTGGGCTTGGGAACTGTTTACATTCCTGTAACTGCTGGGTCACACAGGGCTTGTGGTCAAAGAGCAAGCCAGTGTTACTGGCTGGTTGGTTCAAGCTACGGCATGTCTGATGTGACAGCAACCCCTGGTGGACAGAACGAGGTTCAGCAGGCCTGTTACATGTTGTTTCTTATACAGTTTTGAACAACCCTCTTGTATTGGAATGTCTAAAATGACAACAAAGTCCAACAAACTTGAAATTGATATTGGAGTTGGTTTGGAGTGCAAGAAAGAAGTGATATGCTTCAGTTTCATGTGCAAGTGTACAAAGTGTGTCTAAAAGGAAACAAGACTAGGGAGTCAGGTGGCTGAGCGGTGAGAGAATCGGGCTAGTAATCCGAAGGTTGCCAGTTCGATTCCCGGTCATGCCAACTGACGCTGTGTCCTTGGGCAAGGCACTTCACCCTACTTGCCACGGGGGAATGTCCCTGTACTTACTGTAAGTCGCTCTGGATAAGAGCGTCTGCTAAATGACTAAATGTAAATGTGTAAATGTAAGACTATTATCCCTCACCATCTATGACAGCATTCTCTGAATGTTGAAACGGAGATAGAGGGGGGTTTCAAGATAGATAACTGATCCAGGATTTCTTCATGTACTATGTGATTCATAATGGATTGCTCATCTTCAAGAGCCAGCATGCCTAGGCTAGGCATGCCATGACTAGGATACATCCATTTGAGTTCAGTAGGCTTGGAGCATTCTTATAGCATCTTAACATCTCTCTATCTATATTCAATCTTTGATATGATTTTGCCACTGCACAGGGACCAGGATTTAGGCAGATTTGAGGGAACGTTTGAGGGGCTATTTAGACAATAGACATATAAATGAGGGATTAGGTCAGGCAACACACACTTCTGGTGTAGATTGGGTCCTTCCTAAAACAAATCTACTGGATATTAGGTGCTTCAAGTCTTTAGGTGTTTGATAAGCAATTGTGGAATAACATGGCATAATAACACTTCTACCACACATTTTCTTGTATAAGTTATATTGAAAACAGGTTAAAAACATTAGTCTCCCTTTATATAAACTGTAACAGTAATCTATCATAATTACAACAGTGCCCCTGCATTAATTTCCCGTTACAAATTGGCTTAATAGCTTCATAAACCAAGTGCATAAAGTGTGATAGGATATGGACTGAAGGGTTACAAGGCGCTGTGCCGCTCAGCTAGGCTGGCTGTCCATCTGTGAGCTGGAATGGAACGATCGGATGTCCTCCCCGATGAACTCGTTCACTATGTGGAGACAAAAAGTTAAGAAAAAAAAACCTGTGGTTTATATTCTTCTGTTCATCTGTCCATCCATCCATCTTTTTCACAGCTTTATTTAGCGTTTCTGTCTTATCATCAACCCTTATTACGTACAGAAATAAAGACTAATACACATCCGCACAGTCCATTGTAGCATTGTTATGTTGTGCCTTGATTACTCACCTTCCTCTAACGTGATGTGTTGCATGGTGGACGAGCTGGCAAACTCCAGGGGGCTCTCATGCATCTTTGGCCCAGATGGAGGCTCCCTCTCTCCCCCAGCTCCCTGACCCCCTCCCTGGGACTCCCAGGCCTCATAGTGGCTGTATGGCGGGGGGTAGAAGTCCTGGTAGGGGCTGTGGTGGGAGGGGGGTGAGGGGCACACCTCCTGGGTGTAGGGGTACTGGGGGTAAGGGGAGGATGAGGAGACAATGGGGGGCAGGGGGGAGGAGGAGATTGGGCTGCCGGCAGGGAAGGGGCTGAGGGAGGAGGAGTGGGAGGGGGAGGGGGACGAGGACAGGTATGGGGAGTCCAGCCATGGGGATGGGGACGGGGAGGGTGGCTGCGGGGCCCTGGGGTACAGGGGAGGCAGGAGCTCTGTGAAGCCCAGCTCCAAGCTCTCAAAGCTAGGGTGCCTCTCTGACAGAGCCCCCCTGGAACCCCCAGCATCGTCCGCTGCCTCTGGCTTGGGGCAGTTGTACTCCTCATTGTACCCGTGGCCCGGGTACGGAGGGGAGTAGGTGGAAGGGTAGGGGGGCAGGTGGAAGCCCTGGCCTGGGTCCTCTGGAGGCGGGTCACCCCTGAGATGTAGCGTCACCCCCTCCAGGGGGAGGACGGAAGGGTGGGACAGAAGGGGGTCCTCCTCTTTAAACATGACTGATGGGGAGGGAGGGAGAGAGAGAGAGAGAGAGAGAGAGAGAGAGAGAGAGAGAGAGAGAGAGAGAGAGAGAGAGAGAGAGAGAGAGAGAGAGAGAGAGAGAGAGAGAGAGAGAGAGAAAGAAAGAGGGAGAAAGAGAGAAAGAGGGAGAGAGAGAGAGGGAGAGACGTGTGTGTATTTTAGCGTGTATAGCTACGCATGTGGAAGAAGACATGGATGAGGGTCTGGGGCAACTCACTGGGCAGGTATTTGAAACAATGGGTGCTGCTTCTCTTTCTCTTGCCATTGGAGACGTACAGACACACAGGGACTGGTCGACTAACTGAAAGGTCACTGTACGCTGGAACTTGCACACACAGCAAACCCTTGGGGCGGACACACACACACACGCAAGGAAGACACATGGAATAGCAAGCCTTAGTATATAGGGGTGATCAGCCCAAATGACAGGTGGCACTTACACACACACTTGTACAAACAAGCAAACAAACAAACCCAAATTGCATATAGACTACATTCATTCTTGACATCCAAACTAGATCAACTCAAACGGAAACAGGATTTACCTCATTACTGTTGTCCCGGTCAACATGCGCCTCCTCCTCCCACTGCAACTTGCCATCTGATAGATAAGGATGTCTATCATGACTTCTTTCATGCTTGCAATCAAATAACGTAAACAAGCAACTATGCATAGCGACAAGCAGACTCACATAACCACACACACACACGCATACTCTCCCACCTGTCCCTCTTTCCATGAAGAGCACTCTGGACATTGGCAGGAAGTTGGTGCCGCTCAGCAGAAGCTCCTCCCCTCCCTCCACAGAACAGGAAGTGATGCTGACAGACTCCACCACCGGCAGCTCCTGAGCTGAACGCTGAGCTGAGTAGACAACAGTACGCAATACAGACAGAAAACAGAGAAACAGAGAGGGATGTGTGGGAAAAGAAGACCAAGAGGAACATTTGTGTTCAGACGTATTCCAGCTTGTCTCACTACATTCCCAAAACATATACTCAGCTCCACCTATCAGGAGCAAATGGTGATGACTGAGCGGCCACTCACAGCACTCGATGGGCAGGGAGGCCACCTGCAGGGCCAGTACACGCCCAGGCGGGGCCAGGGGCGGGGCCAGGGGGAGGTGGGTACGGAACACTAGACGCACGCGCGTGTTCTTCCTCCCTACGTCTGTCTCTCCTTTCCGTAGCTCGATGTCCGAGTTCCTTAGTTTCAGGATACCGGCACAGTCGATACTGAAACACACACACAAGCAAACACACACTGCTACAGTACATAAACACACACTCACATCGACAACAGGAGCAAAACACGTTGTGCGCAAAATCAAACACTTGTAGGTGTAACTGTTGCCAGTGTATTGTTACTGTGTAAATTCTCTCTTTCCCTCTCTTTCCCTCTCTTTCCCTCTCTTTCCCTCTCTTTCCCTCTCTTTCTCTCTTTCCACATCCGTTGACCTCTCACTCACAGTGCAGTCATGTTGGTCTCTTGGTTGAGGGGGATATCCAGTATCTTGGTGCCCGCCTGAATGCTCTCCTGACTGGCCGTGCCCACCATCTTCCCTGTCACCCTACCGGTGGGAAACATCAGAGTCAACTGCCATCTTGAACCAGGAAAACACACTAAAACATTTAGCATTCCAGACGATCCATTGTGCAAATGAATAATACAGACAGTATATCACAGTCACACAAACATACATACATTTAGTCATTTAGTTTTTAGTCAAATTTTAGTCAGTACCCTACGGTAGGTGTGTGTACGTCAAGGTAAGACACCGGTTTGAAGGCTTCTTATGTTGATTGGCTACCTGTGTATCTGGTAGAAGGGGTGTGGCCGGATGGACCTATCATCTGCTGTTCCGACAAACACCTGCAAGGAGAGGGGCTGTCTCTCTGTGTAGCCTGTGAGCTGGGGTGTGTTTGTGTTTGTGTGTGTGGGTGGGGGAGGGGGAGGGGGGGTTGTGAGTGTGTGAGTGGAGAGGTTAGAACAAATACAACAATAAATACAGTCAAATATCTATAATGCAAGTCATAACATAGGTTCAGGACACACAAAATACAGATGACAGTCCTACTACAGATTAATATTCTGACATTGTTCTTGTGCATCCTTCTCCCTTTCATCCAACGTGTGTTACCTTGACGACAGGATGTCCCCCGGGCGAGGCCTTGACGGCTCCTCGGCTGCCCTCCGTCTCGTAGTGGGCTCGGTGGTGGGGGCGTGGCTGCACCTCGATGCGCAGCTCATACTGGTCGAACTGAGACGGCAGCGGCCAATCAAGTGGTGGCAGAGCATTGGACCTGTTTCGAGGACCAATCGGAAAGGTTTAGTACGTCTAACGGATAGAAAAATCATGCTCCCATACGAGTGACACGTACAGACAAGTCGATTGATCAAAACTGCTCCTCCAGCTCATCCCGCGATATAAAAAAGATACCACATGCTTGTGCGGTCAATGACCTGAAGAGGGGGCTGTGCGCGCTGGCCCGGGTCCTGCCCCAGCCAAGGGATGGGGGCACGGACAGGTAGTCCATGCCCAGGGATGGGGGCTCTCTCCTGGCCTGCTGCAGCTGCTGCGGCTGCTGCTGCTGGAGGTGCTCTGGTGGCAGGCAGGGGGGGAGGCCTGGGGCTGGGGATGAGGAGTCCTGATCCACCTCCCTGGGAGACATCTGCAGGAAACATGGAGACAGTTACACTGAGGACACCACATAGGGATGCACTTTTAGAACAACAACACAGACTTGCCCAACCACGTAGAGCGTATGTTCCCTTGCCTTAGTATGCTTGCTTCGTAGAGAATTGTCATGTTAATGCTACCTGTCTATCATCAGGTGGTGGGCTCCAAGGTGAAACTCAATGCACTCTGTAACACTTGATAAGGATGAATCCTGGGTAAAGAAACTACTAGAATGTAAACGGGATTAAGCTGACCACGACTACCCACCCCCAGACTCCCCCAACTCACCTGCTCCAAAGATGTCTTCCTGGTCTTCTGCGGGATACTCAGCTCAAAACTACTGGGCGGAGCTTGGGACTGAGGGGCGGAGTCTCCCCCCTCCAGGACGCTGTGGTCTTCGGAGTAGCTGCTCCTGCGTGAGGTGCAGGGAGAGGCCAGGGGGGAATTACGCCTTTTTTTCCCCCCTGGGGAGGTGGGCCTAGAGGAAGGGGAAAGCCCAAAGTGTGCAGTGGCTTCATTCAGCTCCTCCTCCTCCACCAGCAACGAATCGCAGCTGGACGCCGGGCTGAGCCAGCCTCGGGAGGAGGGGCTGGAGGCGGGGCTGGGGCTGAGTGAGCCTGCACATCCTGCCTCGCGGTAGCAGAAGGGGTCCAGGAGGGGGAGGTAGAGGCGCTCACGATCCCAGCCTCCTCCAGTGTCCCAGTAGTTTCCGCCTGCTGGAGCACAGTCATCCTCAGGGGAGATGGTTGTTATTTGGATGCTGGGGCACTCCAAAACACGAGACTCCGACACCTAGAGGGGGACGGGGTAGGAGGGTGGGAGAGTGGGGGAGTGGAGGGGTGAGGGCAAAGCACTACCTATCAGTGTGCCTACATGAGCAACGGTTTAAATAAGGATTAAGTATATCTCACGGAGTAAATATATCTTTCAAAAAAAAGAAAGTCATCTCAAAGCCTTCAAGGTCATATTCACTGCTATACCCAGCTACCACAGAGCAACACTATGTTATTATTATTTTGGTGAAACAGACCTTTGAAGGGGCTGGACTTTGGTACTCTATTCACCCAAACTTCTTGTCTGGACCTTGAGGTTGGGGAGTTTGTAGCCAGACAAGCACTCACCTGTACAGACCGGGCTGGAAGGCTCTCATAGGTCCCACTGAACTCCCTCGCCAAGGCTCGCCTCGGAGGTGGGGAATGCATCCCGGCCCTCTGACTGGCTGATGAAGGTGAGGCAGGGATGCCGATTGGCTGGCCTGCATTTGTGGTAACCAGGTGGTTGTCTATGTACAAGCAGAACATAGAGGACTGTGTGAGAAGTTAAATAGTTATTACAGTGGCAGTGGTAAGTTCGATTACATTCATAATAAGTCCAGTCAGTCGGACCATCGTTGTCAATTAAAATAGTTGAGCTTTGCATAGGCGTTGGAATAGTAAAGGTAAACAAAATACCCAAATAATACATAGAATAAAAGTTTTAAGTAGTCTAGTCCTGCCTCTGGTCTTCACCAATGAAAAATATGGTGATTGTGGAAAATGTGAATATTTTATCCTCACAGACCATGTACAAATGGATGCAAAAACTTTTAGGCCACTCATTAAAATGCAACATTTCCCGTTGTGGTGTAGATGGGACGCTAGCTTCCTCCACTACTGTGTAAAACAGTAGTTTGGGTCACTGGAACAGCGAGTCTGCTGAGGATCGTAGCTCATGTTTAAGAGGCAGTTATTGGGTGCAGTATAACGTTGTGGTAACTTGTGCGCTATGTAGTGAGTTCAAGGCTAGGGTGTGGTGAGGACTGTTGTGTGCCAGTGTGGGCGGGAAATAAATGAGGGTGTGTGGGGGTGAGGGGTTTGCATGAAGACCTGAAAGAAGGGGAAAGACAGAAAAAAGGAGGGAGGGGGGGCTGTACAGCAGACAAAAAAGGGGAAGGAGTTTTGGGGGGTGCATGCTCAGTAAACAGAGATTGAGGTTCCATCCAGATGGCAGCTGTTAACTCTACTCACACGCACAGCTGATTAAAACCACATTGAGTTCTGCTGCCCTTACAAACACACACATGCACACCTACACTCACACACAACATGCAGGCAAGCACAGGCATGATGGCCTATATAATACACACACGAGCGAATAACAAATCACCCACAAAGAGACATTTTCTCTCTCATGGAAACAGTTAGAATGATACAACCAAACAACCCAAGTCCTATAATTTGCCAACAACTGAGTGGTAGGCTAGTCAATCACATTTGATCATCAGCTCACAGACATAGGCACCAGGAACCATTGACCGGCACAGAACAGATTTCCCCAAATCTACTTCTGACACGCACTATTCAAAGAAAGGGGCTAACCAACGTTACTGCTCGACTCAAGGTGCAACAGGGTGTTCTCCGTTCTCTCCCCCGTGATGATGTGCTCCTGGTCCACGTTGCGCATTGGAGATGGCCCCCGGAGTTGGCGCGGCGGGTCCTCCTCAAAAACCAACTTGAACTCGAATTCGCCCTCTTCCCAGCCCGAACCCGGCGCGGCCCCCATCCCAGAGAACAGAAATAGGGAAGACCGCTATCTTGAGCTATCTAACGGAGTATAAGTAATGTCCGTTCTTTTGACGTTTCTCTCTGAAATAAATCAACTGTCGGGTATGCTATGACTCATAACGCAAATTATTCCTATTATCAACCGGACTAAACGCTTTAGAATTTGTTCTCTAAGTGGCGGCAGTTTGTGCTAGTATATTACCGTTAAAGTTAATTCCAAGTTTAAAACAGAGAGATGTGAGCCATGCCGTGTCTGTTCAGGAATCTTCAAACGGTCTTGTATCTGTAATCTTGGATTAATGGTATTTCATTCTAACGTTATCGCCATCCTTTCTTCCCAGGCTACACTTCCAGAAAAAAGTTCATCAAATATTTTTGTCGTCCTTTACCCTTAATTGCCTTTGGGTGGGTTTCCCAGCCCCCGTCGTTCCATTACTTGATCTCCATAGGATATTTAGCTTGTCACTCAAGGAACCCCCTCCCCAATCCCTATCTCCCAAGCCTCTTTAACTCCATACACCCATCGCAAAAAAGGGTTACTTCAGACTTTCTGTTACTTTTTTACATTTACAGTATCATTACTTATGCTGTAGCACATTCTGCTATGCCATGTGTGTCTCTCCTAATTTAAATAAAATATATTAAACGTATAGTGTATATTTGCCCTCGATAACCAACATTTCAGAACCATGCTTGGCTGTTGGCAATATTTGGCAGATTTATGGTTGTGGTTGGGACTTTGTGTTCAATGACGTTTGACCATGTTAGGCTGTCACTCAGAAAGCATTTGGGGCTTGTTTCCTGTGGCGTACATGACAGCCCCTTTTTTCTTCTGTCATTCTTCCTCCTCCTCCCATTACCCTTCACCCCCGCTCCCTTCCCCACCATGTCCCTCCCTCATCCTCGCCTCATTCCCTTCCTCCCTCCATTCCTCCCTCCCTCGTTCTCTACCTCCCTCTCGCCTCGAAAGATCTGTTTCTCATTATCCTCTGTAGTCTGCACTCTGTCTGAGACAGAAGACGAGAAACTTAAATAAACACACTCTCTCTCTCTCTCTCTCCGTCCCTCTTTAAGCCTAATCCCCCTTCTCCCTCTCTCTCTTCCTCCTCCCTGCAGTTCTCACAACCATGTCATATTTGAGTGGAACTGGTGGCTTGTGTCTTTCTTTCCCTTTGTCTCTCAACCTCTTGGGGCCAAGTGTGGTCAAGCCCCAGCAAGGCCCTTTAAGTCCTGGTTTAAGATGTTGTCGTTTGGTTTGGCCGAGTCACGGTGAGGTACGAATCAAAGGGTGGCTTATTTTGACTCTGTGTGTATGTGTGTGTTTGCATGTGTATGTGTTTGACCAAACTGTGGCTAAATTGAAGTGTATGATATGATTGTTTTTTTGATAATATTTTTTTATTAAAAGTTGTGAGGAATGTTTCCCATCAATTAGCTGATCAGTTGAATGCCAAAGTCTTTGGTTGGGAAGAAGGATTACTGGTGATGTGCTGCCACTGTGTGGTTGAAAGGTGAACTACTTTCAAATAAAATGTACTTCTTTGAGAGAATGACATTGAAGAATACATACAGTATCCTTGCAACATGCAACATCTGTATACATTAATTATTTACTTGGGAACAAAGCAATACCATGTTGTGAAAATTGGTTAGACAGTATTTCAATTGTTTTCAGAAACTTGGACCAAACTTATTTTGGCATATTTTTGATACTGTTGAAACAACCTGATAAAGAGAGCGTGCGCTTATACCAGAAAATGATAGAACTTATCTCATTTGAAGGAAACTGGAGAGTTGTGGTTTCCACAGCATGTGTGTGAACAAATAACAGATACCAAGAGACTTCTGATAAAAAGTGATTAAGGTGTCTTAGGCTTCCACGTTATACACTTCTGAAGTTTTTTGTATAAACTTCAATTTACTTTCTGTGTATCTGATATCCTTGTCTATACCTTGTCACCACCCCTGAAGGATCAGCATTCCAGGGGAACAGATGAACAAGTATGTGCACGTGTTTTTTTCTTTTTTGTGTTTCCTGGTACATGTGCGTATGTGATGGTTGGCTACATGTTTGCACTGGTGTTTTGGAGAATATGAGAGGGAGTTTGAGCAACATCAGCTTGTGTCGTCATGTTGATTCCTCCACTTTCTCTATAATGTGTAATTTTTTGTTGTTGTTACAAGGCCTTCAACAGCGCCTCGGGATACAGATGTTGGGACACAGTTAATTTACACCGGATGTACTTGTTTGTTTATAAAATTGTAACCAGATGATGTACACAAAAAGAAGAATGCAGAATGTAAACCAATATTAAATGATATATTGGACATATTATGTGTATGTGAGAGAGATTGGGTTAGGGAGAGTTAGTGTACATTTGTATGTGTGTGTGTGAGAGAGAAAGAGAGATTACCTATATATAAGGACATTGTGTGTGTGTGTGTGTGTATGAGAGAAACAGGTGAAGAGACATGGATAGAAATATATGGTGTGTGTGTGTGAGCGAGAAGGTAGATAGACTGAAGGTTTGTGTGTGGGGGGAGGGGGTGATAAAGGAAGGACACACCTCTACCTCCTGGGCCGGCCTGTTCTGGCCTGTGGGCCGACTCGTTATTCATTTGTAAGGCACTTAGTGAGGGGCAGACAGGGAGAGGGAAACAAACTGTATTCAATTACTTTTAAAGTGAAGGGAACATAGTCAGGCACATTAAGAAGACTTTGTATATACTGTCATAAACGAATACGCAGGGGGTAACATTTTGTTGGGAAAATACTGAGTTTTTGTTTAACGAAATACAGATCCAAACCTATAAATTGTAAAAACTTCTTGTCAACGATCATCATTCTTCGTCGAAGACTTGGATAGACAAGATATCAAGGTGTGTGAATTTACTTTGCTTCTTACGGGCTGTTTTTGTTATTCCCTCTCTGTTGCTCTACTTCATACTCTGTTTTTCAACACTTCTCCTTTCATACTTCTTGTCCTTTGTCAAATATACATCCCTCCATGCCTTATAAGATCTCGACAACATCATGTGGTTTGCGATTCTGGATCATTCTGAGTGTTCCTTGCTATTGCTTCAACTCTGTCACAAGTCACATATTTACTCATCTACACCGTTCTGAGGACATCTTTGGAAATAAACCAAAGCTATATGGATGTCCGAGTGAAACAAAGCGTAAAACAAATAATTACAACAAACAAATAATTCTATGTTTATGTATATGTACGTGTTCCTTCCCTGAATCTGGTTTTTGTCAGTCTTGGTTTTCTCTGAGATATAGGGAATGGTAGATCTATGAGGATAGTGAGGAGAGGCTGGTAAGATGTCGTTAACATCCCCATTGCTAATATAACATGTTTAAGCATGTCTTTTCGGGGCTGTGGTGGCAATACACATTTGGCTAGTGCCAGATATGAATATTTGCTTGGTTGCATCAGTTTCTCTGTAATGAATGTGTCATCCAAGCACATTCAGTACCATACATCCACAGTTCCTGGTCAAACTCCTTTTCGAAATTCATAGCACTTTCAGATTGGTCTGGAAAAGTCATAGGGCAAGCGACCTAACAGCTAAGTAGTGATGCTCTGTGCAGATGTATCTGATAAGAGACTACATACAAATACAGTCTGAGTATGTAGTTGGAGACCAATCTCTGAAACAGGACTGATGATTACTTATGGGTAACAGGAAATCGAGGCATCAAGCTCATGTCTAGGCTTAAATCTATCAATACATTTCCCTCATTGGAAAATCATTGATGTCATATTTGCCTGAGTTTGTTACACAGGAAGCTTACTTTGGAAAACTTTGACTAATTCACGTTCCCTCTTCAGAAGCAATCTCTGATGGACGACAACTCTGTGCTTGCATTTCGCCACGCCTTGTCTGGTAACGGGAACAACACAGTGGAAGATATCGAGGATGAGAGCGGTGTGAGTAACGACACCACCACGGTGGTGGGCGCGCTCATCCTCAGCCTCGTGTTCCTCCTGGGCGTCCCGGGCAACGCCTTCATCATCTGGAGCATCCTGGCGCGCACCCACAAGCGCTCCGTCACCACCCTCATCATCCTCAACCTGGCCTGCGCTGATGGCTGCCTCATGTTGCTCACCATCTTTTTTGTCGTCTACCTGGCGAGGCAAAACTGGGACTTTGGCAACACCATGTGTAAGGGTGTGTTCTACTTGTGCAATCTGAATATGTTCGCCTCCATATTTCTCATTACCCTCATGAGCCTACATAGGCTGGTGGCGGTGGTGTGGCCGAGAAAGGTGCACAAACTGGCCAGCAGGAAGATAGTCCTGAGGGTACTGGCAGGGGTCTGGTTCTTGGTGCTCTTTACATCACTTCCTGCTCTGGTGTTCCGAGAAGTGAGGGAGGACACAGACGATCAGAACAAAACCAGGCTGGTGTGCGCGCCCAATCACACTCTGCCCCAGCATGTAAGTCCAATGGAAATGTCAAAGAAGTACATGATTATATAAGTCTGAGCTTGTTCCCTGTATTAAGAATTATGTATCTGTTCGAGGGTAGTTTGTATCCAAGTAGTAGTTATGAGTTCATCAAAGCATGTTAAGACATGTGTACCTTAGGACTACCAGTAACCTTATTTGGGCATACATGTTCTTACTTTCTGTCCAGGTAAGGTTCCAATACACCTTTGAGACTGTATTGGGATTTCTGCTTCCCTACGGAATCATAGTGACCAGCTACGTCTGCATCCTGAGACGGCTCAGACAGACCAAGTTCCGTCGGCAGGTCCGCAGCGAGAAACTCATCCTGGCCATAGTTGTGATGTTTGGCGTCTTCTGGCTGCCCTACCACATTATCAACATGATGCAGGTGTGTGGTCGTACACATCACATTTCCAACAGGTTCATATTTGGTGTAAAGGTCAAGTAGTCTGCTTTTATATCATTTTGTGAAATGTGGTTCTCTTCTAGGTGGTGGCACAGTACTTCAAAGAAGGCTCCAGCACCCATAAGAAGTACGTAGGTGCACATTTCAAACCAGCTTGTCTCTTTATAACTATGAACATTTGAACCCTAGCTCTATTGGTTTCATGTAACATGGCTTTTCCTCCTCAGGCTCGACCACATCTCATCCGTTAGTCGTCCTGTGACCTCATCTCTGGCCTTCATTAGTAGCTGTGCCAATCCGGTTCTCTACACTTTCGCTGGAAAGGCCTACATCAAAAAAGATGGCCTGGCTTTCATGGCTCGTCTCTTTGAGGGAACATCCCTGGATACTGCAGTTAAGAAAGGACGGAATAAGAGTAGGAAGGACCAAATACGGGTTAAAAACATGGAGTCCAGTATCAGTGATGATGGGAACACTGCAAATGAGAGTCCTGCAAGTCAAAGCAGATAACACCGGATGACTGAGACTCCATGAACAATGCAGATTAAAGACTTTTGCAAGGCTGTTCTGGGTGCTTGCAAATACAGGCACATTTTGCTTCAGTTCATGTTGCAGCCAAACCACACAAGGTTGACAAGTTTTTTTTAGTTTAATATGGCTGGTCACGTGTTCAATTATGCAACAAAAAAAAGTTAACCATGCATTCATTTATTCCTGACAATTTCCAAAATTCATCGAGTCCAGACACTTCAATCGAGTTTCCATTTAAATTTATTTTACTTTGTACATACATTACAGCACACAATACATCTGACAACTGATCATTCAAGGTTAAGACAGGCAATGCCAAATGGTAGAGTGCATGAGTCAGGACCGTCCGACACGTATATATTACACCATACCTAAAGAGGAAGAAAAATGGATCAGAATGAGGCCATAACATTTCCTTGTTGTTATACAAACCCTTTTGTGCTTGTGAATAATTACTGATATTCAGTGGAAACGTGGTGTAAATGCAACTCATCACAGCAAGGCAACAATGTGGCCCTGCTAGAATAATCAAGATTACGAAACTCATTGAATAAACTCACCATTGTTTCCAGTTACAACTTGTGATCTATAAGGGGGGAGAAAAAAGTTTGGAATTTTAAAAATCAGCTCGTTTTGTGTTTAACATTTGGCAAATTGATTGAAGAGCCTGTCAGTGCAGTTAAAGTCTTAATCACGAGGATCAGAAACACGGACTGCAAATCATCATTCCAGGAGTTAACTAGTATAGTGTGCACAACATGCAATTTATGGTCATTATGCACCCGCAATCACAAATGTTGTGATCGTTTGGCCTTTTCTGGTAAAGAATGCTGTTGAATTGAATTCTGAATTGTCAATAATTACTGGAGTTCAGGGGAAACACCGTCTACAAGTCGCTGTGGATAAGAGTGTCTGCTAAATGACTAAATGTCTACATGCATCACATCAAGGCAAAATTGAGGCCTTGCCATTAGGCTTCAAAAGACTAACTCATTAAATAAATGACTTACCATTGTTTCCAGTTACAAATTGTGATCTATAATGGGGGGAAAGATTGGAATATTAAATCAGCTCACGTTTTACTATGTTTAACATTCAGCAATGGATAGAAGAGCCGGTCAGTGCAGTAAAAGTTTTAATCACGAGGATCAGGTGAAACACGGACTGCAAATCATCATTCCAGGAGTTAACTAGTATAGCGCGCACATGCAATTTATGGCCATTATGCACCCGCAATCACAAATTTCTTGATAGTTTGGCCATTTCTAGTCAACATGTTGAATTGAATTCTGAATTGTAAATAATGACTGGAATTCAGGGGAAATGCAGTCTACTTGCATCACAGCAAGGTAACATGCAAGCCCTACCATTAAAGGTTCCAAAACAGATTCATTGAAATGACTTACCGTTGTTTCCAGTTACAACTTGTGGTCTATAAGGGGGCGGGGGGGGGGGGGGGGGGAGAGAGATTGGAATATTAAATCAGCTCACTTTTTATTATGTGTAACATTCGGCAAGGATATTCGTGCCTGTCAGTGCAGTAAAAGTTTTAATCACGAGGATCAGGTGAAACACGGACTGCAAATCATCATTCCAGGAGTTAACTAGTAAAGCGCGCACATGCAATTTATGGCCATTATGCACCTGCAATCACAAATTTCGTGATCGTTTGGCCATTTCTTGTAAAAATGTTGTTGAATTTAATTCTGAATCTTACCGTGGTAGGACCGCATGGGTCAATTGATGCATGCATAATCGATCCAAATACCAAATTGTCACCAAAAGAAAAAAGTAGATAACGGGTATAAATCGCTGTACCTCATGGTATGTTAGCAGCTAATGCTAGCTAACAAACAGAGGTTAAACTTATAATTTTGCCATAGTCACCACAATTAATTATTTCCACGAATCCAATTATCTAGCCTTGCAATTATAGTTATAAACTAAAGCAAATGTGACAATTGGCGACAGACTCATTTAACATGTTACTCCTCCCCTGCTATGTGTAAAAAGACTGATCAGGACGAGTGTGGCCAAATTTATCTCTTTATCAAACCACGTGTTTGTTGTCCCTCGTTTTAGAAACCACGTCTGTTCCTTCCGGGTATGCGACTGAAACTAATGAAGAATTTGTGTACCCTTTGCAGAATGTTTGTTCAGTCAATTCTCAACTTAAAGGATACATTTTTGTAAGGATAATCAAATTTGATTTTGTATTGGTATAGAAAATTGCTTCAGCAGACATGTAATCGTCACATTGTCTGTTATAAGTATTTGATGTATTTAAAAAGGTTTTGCAATTCTCTGGCACAAAAAACTGAAATAAACGTGTCCAATAAAAGTCTAACTCTTAATATCATGCTAATTAAATAATTACCAACGTGGTGCCAATGCAATGTTTATTACCTCATCTACTAGTTAATGATCAAACAGAGCAACAGTGACTCAATATCAGAATTCCCTTACAAAAATGGAAGACGACTGTGCCCAATTAGCAAGGATAGGCTACTCCTACGTAAGAGCTTCCAGACCAATCAGACAGGGAGCCAAATCAGTCAACCTCTGTTAGTAGCTGAGAGTAACTGAACGGTTTCCTACTCGTTTTCTGTTGTAAATTACAGGTGTCATGAGAATATTGATAGGTAGGTACTTAATTTCAAAGATATATATATATATATATATAAATAATTGTGTATTGCCTGTATTTGAGTGAGCTCGTAATGTCAATGTGACACGGCGAGCTAGCTGTCTAACGTTATGTAGCCTACCTTGAACCAGAACTTTACCGGTACATCCCTTTAACGTTACCTTCTATGCAAGACTAGCATGTATTCATGCATGGATCATAACACATACGTGGGACATGATTTTAGTTTGTTTCAGATCAAACTTCTGTGGAGCAGTGTCTTGTTTTATAAGTGTTATGTACGCATGCGCAGCTTCAGAATTTCTTACTTTACTATTAAACTGTCCCCAATTGAAAACTGTCAGATCTATTAAACTAATTTAGTAGCTATCAGTATTATTGCCGTACTATTAATACAAATAAATACAGATGTAGCGAATATAAGCACATTATTCTTCAAAGTTGTATGCAATTCCTGATGTTGACATCTGTCATGTCTTCAGGAGGAGGGTCGGGTTTTGTAGGCAGAGAGCTGTCTCGTTTGCTCCGCGACAAAGGCCATGAAGTCACTGTGATATCGCGACAAGCTGGTCCAGGAACGATTACATGGGTATAATCACATACCCTAGCCCTAGCAGGGCTCTTAAAGCTTAAGGAACACATATTTTTTTATGTAGTGGAAGCCTAAAGTATCCTCCTACTTATTCTCATTCAATATAAGTTTATAGAAACACCTTTTTATTGTCACAACCAGAGGGGCCAGCCAACAAGGTAATTGTGTATTCTCAAAATGCTTACCTTCCCTCCTTTATTCTTGCAGAATGATCTGGAAGCTGATGGCCTCCCACCATGTGAGGGTGCTGTGAACCTGGCTGGGGAGAATCTCATGAACCCTCTGCGATGGTTGGCCGTCTTTTAACAGTTTCCTACTGATACTATCACCACCAAATGTACTCCGCCTTTATTTTAAGGAAGGATGTCGTTTTGGGGGGGTGGGTGAGTGTTCCTCGCTGACACTCTCGTCCCCCCATCTCTGACTGCTGTCTCTATTCCTGTCTAAAGGTGGAATGAAAGTTATAAAAAGGATTTGTTTGCCAGTCGTATTGACACCACAAAGGCTCTGGCTCAGGCCATCGCTGCTTCTCCCACTCCTCCCCATTCATGGGTCCTCGTCACAGGTGTAGGTAGGTCTGAAAAAAACAAAATGCAGAATATCGTCTGGGATAAGACGTTCCTATGTTCTCAAACTCCTGATTATCTAGTGATCAGAGTGGTGTGTGTGTACAACCCACAGCTTGTTATAAACCCAGTCAGACAGCCCAGTACACAGAGGACAGTGACTGGACACCGTTTGACCTCCTGTCTCGACTGGTGAAGGAATGGGAGGCGGCGGGGCGGCTACCTCAAGACACAGCCCTGAAGACCAAGCAGGTGGTCATCAGGCCAGGTACACAGTTTGGAATGGCTTTGTACGGTCTGTGTTCATTGCATTGAAAAAGTGATGTCAGTCATTAGGTGTGTTCGACCTCAGCCGACAGCCGTCTGCTGCATGAAGTCGAACACACCTATTGATTTTTTTCCCTTTTCTCCACCCCTCATTCCCTGCTGTTTGACCTCCCCCCCCCCCCCCCCCCCCCCAACAGGAGCCGTACTAGGTCGTGACGGTGGCGCCATGAAGCAGATGCTGACTCCTTTCTGGTTGGGTCTCGGAGGCACCTTAGGCTCTGGCCGTCAACCCTTCCCCTGGATCCATGTCTCTGATCTAGCCGGTATCATCACCCACGCCCTGGAGCCCTCCTCTGACACTCCATCCCCCGTTCCACAAGTGTTCAATGGTGTCGCCCCTGCAAATAACACCAACTACGAGTTCACTAAAGAACTTGGTCGTGTTCTCAATCGACCCACCATCTTTCCTGTTCCCGGCTTCGTCATGAATGCCCTCATGGGCCACGAGAGAGCTATTGTTCTCACTCAGGGCCAGAAAGTGGCCCCCGAGCGGACTTTAGAGTCTGGTTTCCAGTATCAGTATCCTGACCTGAGTTCAGCCCTGAAGCAGATCGTTGGGAGCTAACAGGAGAGAGGAGACTTGTGAAACAATGTTACATTCAATCTCAGCTGTATCATCATCCCCCCCTCCCTGAGTGTATGTTAAAGAATGTCACCATGTTGTCCTTTAAATCAACTGCTACATTTAAACTTTTACTAATTACTAAGAGTTGGATGTTTGGGTAAAGGAAATGTAACTTATATTTACAAGCAATTGATTTTCTGCTCCATGTTTACTCTCAACCAAGAGATCAGTTGACACTGGCTCAGAATATGGAAGGTAAACTTCACCAAAGTACAGCTGTTAACTTGTTTGCAACTGTATCATGGCCAGCTGATGCTCTGTTCAAGAACGAGTGACAAATCTGTGAGTCATCTATTGAATAAAAACAAAATAAGGAAAATTATACCTATTTATTGCACTTTCCCTGACATTGATGCACCAGTCATACAGTCGGAGAAGAATTGCTTGGGTTTCCCATAGAAAGAAATCCCTAATACAAGTAATACAAGTAAAATACATTTTTATGGAGTTCTTGAGGTTTTCTGTAAAATTTAAGGTGGTCAACTGTCTGGCATTTGAAACTTTTATTTCAGTATCTTTTATTCAGTCTGGATGGTATTGACACTCCCATTGGCTAATCAGTCTACATCTTCGTTTGTGTCCACCTCTGACTGAACGATTGGCAACTGATCTCCCCAATCACTATTCCGTGCACAGCGATACACATCCCTGTTGAAGACACACAAACAATCAGCCCTCCACTCACATTTTGACAGTCATGTATATGATACTATTGAGTAAAGAAAGCTACCAGCCTCTAAAGATGACTTTATACATAAATTATAAGACTTTGTGCATTTAGAGCACCCTGAAGGAGTTGGCGACAACACAGCCTTACCTGCCATGTCTGTGAGAAGTCACGACCAGTCGTTGGAGCTCTCCACTAGGGGAGCACATCTGACAGTGGACGTGTCTGGGTCTGCGGAGGACTGGTGCCGTCAGCCTGGCCCAGCGCACCCCCTCTGCTCTCCCCTGCATGTCAGCCGGATCTGTCCTTGACAGAATCAGGTAGCTGAACTTCTCAGTCTGTTGATCTGGGACCTGGTAACCCAAGAGTGTATGGATAAGCATGCAGACTTGTGCCTTGATTGCATAAAGAAGTACAGTATAGGTCGACTGTTCTGAAACATCTGACAATGTGTGTAAGAGGGCTCTCTCTCACTCCTGGTAGTTGGAGAGGGTGGTAGAGCTGGGTGAAGTTGCAGGGCGTAGGCAGGCGCTGGGCCAGCTTGGGACAGGTCAATTCATGTGGGCACTGAAAAACAACACACAGAAAAGGATGCACATACGGTTGGTGACTGTGAATGTGATGACAATGCGAGGATGAATGATATCTTCTCCTTAAATATTTGTCAATTACGTACAGGGGCAAACACAAATGGTCTTCTGGGGTCCTGGGATGACTTTTCTTGTTTCTACAAATCAGACAGGATTTAGAATAATGTCTACGTTTTGGAATAGAATCAGGTGAAATGGTAAGTTTTAGTCATGTGCTCTAAGCAAGATGAATACGCAAGTGTGGGTGTATTATTGTGTAAAGTAGGACCTTGAGAAGCGTATTTCTAGCATCCATCAGCATCTGGTGGCCCTCTTTAGTCCCGTTCTCTACCAGCACCTTACAAAATCAAGAGTTCAGACATTTTTTTACACTGTAGGCTGGAAGAAAACAAAAGAAAACAAGCCTGCATTCTGTGGTCTTATTTCCACCCACCAGATAAGAGCTGGTCTTCCTCCACAGTGTAAAGAGGGTCTCTTCCCGCTCGATCTGGCAGGGTAACTCTGACAAGGAGAAGGCACTCACCACCAGGTCAAACTGCACCTGCAAATGCAAGGCATGCATCGGAATCGCAACTGCAAACACACAAAGGGACATGACGAATCAACTGCAAACACACAATAGAAGGGACATGACTAACCTTAGGAGAAACGGGTAGGAATTGACGAAAATAGACTTGTTTGATGTGAGGTTCAGCTCGTTCACTGCCTCCTGCACGCCAAAAAACAACAACATTATAATGTATCTACTATTATCAGCATCAGTATATCTGTGATTGTGTATTACTATAACTGAGGACATGTTTACCTCGGAGAAGCCGTTCTGCTAGGGTGTTCATTGGTCCAGAGCTGTCCACACATACCATCTCCTTCAGAGTGTCTCCCCAGTATGAATGTGAGGCCCTGGGAGGAACCCAAGATGATCAGCACCGTATTCGAACCAGAGACCCAAAATAATGTTAGTTTGTTGTTCACATTGATCTTTACCAGACAGCTGTTCCTAAGCCAGAACCAAAGTCCAGCAGAGAAAAGGGGGAGAAGGAGGGATCTCTTCTCCTAATCTGTTAAGAGACAATCCAAAAAGAGATGCATAAATAAAATAACACACATATGTACACCAAGAAGGGGTCTAGCTGGTGCGGTTGAACCATTCATAAAATTGTTGCTGAAGCAAGACGAGGAAGCAGGTGAGGCTCAGATGAGACTTACTTCATTGAGAGCTCTTCTTAGGGCAGCATAGCCACCTGCTAGTCTGGCAGTCATGTATATCACACTCAGCTCCTCATCATAACTATAAGAAAGGGAGAGTGCAGGAAATGGGTATAGTAAGGCATCACTGTACCGACCAATTGAAAACTCTTTCCTACTGAGGACAACGCAGCGCAGACCTCATCTGTCTCCAGCGATATGTCGTCTTCCTCAGTTCTGACAGCACTTTCTTCCTAATTTGGGTCTCCAGCACATCGCTATCCATGACTTCAGAGTAAACACACACATTTAAAACGTCTATGTTTTCACCACCTTCCACATTTCCTTTTTACAATTTCAGAATGTCTCTAGTTCCACTTATTTCCATCCATTCTAATCTTCAGTCACCTGTTCCTTTCTCGTGCGCCTTCTTCCACAAAGCTTTCTCCAGGCTCATGGCTCTTTCCCTCAGGAAGGCATCCTCGGGTGCTCTCTTCCTGCTCCACAGGAAGTTGGTAAGACTACGTGCTCTGTCTACTAGTCCAGTCACTTCGGAATCTAAAGGATGGGATGGAAAAGGCGCTATAAAACAACAACAAATAAATGGTGGATGACTGAATGGTAAATGCATGTTTCCTAAATGTCGTCAAGCCAGAGATAAACACGTTTGTGACAAGGCAGGTGGACATGACAGTACCCCTGCCAACTGCTTCAAGGGATGTCTACCATTAATGACAGCCTGTGCAGCCCTCTGAAGTTCCTCGGGAATGCTCAGGGTCTTCAGGTTATTCAGACCTGGGTGTTTCCTGTGGGGTGCACCATTTAGGAAGTCTGCCTGCGACTGGGGCTGCGCCACTGCACTGCACAATCCCTGCAATGATGTGCAAGGACACTGTTAGTATGTTGTCCTGTGTCGTCAGACAAACATACAAGCTAAGATGTATTCAAACATCTAGTAACTAATACAGATATGTGATTGACAGGCTTTGCAAACATAGCTAATCTCGGTAATTGAACGGCTTGACCTCAACCTCTATACCTGCCTTCAACTAGCTAGCTAGATAAATGAGTCTGACAGCTTGTTTAAAACACTCACCCTGTACATTATCCTCAAGGTGATTGCCCTTTGACAGTTAACACATTTAACATAGGTTCGAGAAGCCATATTGGTCAAATACTAACTTTCCTCAAAAGCAAAACGATGTGTGGCTATGACTTGTTTCTTGCTAGCTAGATAGCTGGCTTACTGCACTGGCTAGCACGATGGCCACATGTGTGCGTCCACAAAATATTTCCGAGTTAGAACACTAGAGCGGAACCTTTACAGTCAAAGTTGTTACATACAGACTGTGCAGATAACTTAAGAGTCGCAAGAAAGCTGGGTAAAATTCCCGCGCACAGGACTATTTACAAAAATTGAAGCAACATTAACATTGTATAGAAATATGAGGCGCACCAGAAGCTCTAAGAACACATCTCAAGTGAAAGCAGAACGCGAAGAGGTCCAGTCAAACGGTGTGTATTTGCGTTCATGTAGCAGCTGCTAGCCAACTACTAGGAAGCTAGTTACATCACTAGTAAACACCAACCAAGTACCAAATCTTGTTTATCAAAGCTTAAAGTAATTATCATACGTTCTCTAATAGTTAACAAATGTTTTAGATAAGGTTGAACATGATTTCGCAATGACTTGAGTAGCAACAGTGCAGTAAAATCATACAATGAGAGCATGTGCATCAGTACAATGAGACCCATTATCTCTCTTTCTCAATTGCATTGGATTTATTAGCATTAAGGAACAAATGTTCATATTGCCAAAGCAACGGTGGAGCCACAGAAACAGTATTCATATCATTACTATGGACATCGGTATACTATTACAACTATTACTATAACAACCAAACATGGCAAATTCTCTCTCTGTCTCTGTCTCTCTCTCTCTTCCCCCCTCTCTTCTCGTTGACACTGTTGTCTGTTATCTTGCTCTGGACAGTGTGGCAGTGGGAGGGGGATGATGGCCAGTGGCAACCTTACCCAGCCTCAGCCTGTGCGCTGCTGGACTCTGCGGTCTCCTCTGGAGGAGTCTCTGTCAGCCTGGCTCTCGGCTCTGCGTCTGCTTATGAGGTCGACCTGAAGAAGATGGTCCAGGTCAACCCAGTCACAAAGTACAGGAGGAAAATACGCACGTACACAGTAAAACCTGGTGTGTGTGTATATATACATATGTGTGTGTGCGTAAGAGAGAGAGAATGTATGATGGTCTGTGCAATATGGTAGCAACAGTTTTCAATTCATGTCTGATTGGGAAAGATGTTCTAACAAAACTCACTTTCTAAACGTCAAAGAGGCTGCAAATGGTAGTGGTGATGCAATAGATGCAACCAGTGAAGATGCAAGCACTGTTGAAGTGAAGAATGAGGAGGAGAAGGACGAACCGCCCAGTGCCAAGAAGAAGCGCAGTGAGGGGAGGAGCCAGAAGAAAAGCAAAGCGATGCCTGTGGATGAAATGGAAAGTAAAGGTAGGTTGCACAGAGACATGGCAAAGTTACTTCATTATTGTCAGTTTCTATCATGTATTGATGCTGTGTGTTCAATGTGCTTGGTGTGTATACAGAAGTTGTTAAGACGGTTGTCATGAAAGGCAAGGCTCCGGTGGATCCGGAGTGCAAAGCCAAGGTTGGCAAGGTAGGCTTATAGACTCCAAAAACGTGTTCTTTCACTGTCCTCCATACGGTTTCCTTGACATCTGTTTTCTGGTCCCACTTCTTGTTTTTGGTTTACTTACAAAAAATCTCTCACTGGCAGCACCTGTGGCTCACCAGGTAGAGTGCACACCATACGGGCTGAAGCCCTAACGTAGCGGCCTGGATTTGATTCCGGCCCAGGCTGTTTCTGCGTGTCTTCCCCTCACCGTGTCTCCCATTCATTTCCTGTCTCTCTGTAACCATCTCTGTCCAAAAGAGCAAAAACAAAAAAGGCAAAAAATATACCCCACTGATATCACTCACTAATTTTTTTTCTTGTTGTTGTTTGTCTTTCCACCCTTAGGCACATGTTTACAGTGCGGGGAATGATGTATATGACGTCATGCTGAACCAGGTATCCAAAAAAACGAATGTCATCTGTGCTCTGATCCACTGTTGGATTCTAAGGGTAATGCTTTACGCTGCTCTTTTGACAGACTAATCTCCAGTTCAACAACAACAAATACTACCTGATGCAGCTCCTGCAGGATGACCATGCTAAGGCGTACAGCGTGTGGCTGAGATGGGGCAGAGGTGCTTTCACCTTCCTGTGGATCTCCGCTGTTTTAACATGTTTCTCTCTGCTACTTCCCTGACTGATATTCTCTCTCTCTCCCTCTCGCTCTCTCCACCTCCACTTTTTAGTGGGCAAAGCTGGACAGAGCAATTTGATTTCATGTGGTGGAGATCTTTTGCAAGCCAAAGACGTCTTCAACAAAAAGTCAGTGGATTGGCATTACGTAAAACTGACTGTGACTGTTATGTCTTATATAGACTGGGGTGATATTTGTTGATTCTGTGGGGTCATGTCTTTTACTTTTTAAGATTCTTTGACAAAACCAAGAATGAATGGGAGCACAGAGCCAACTTTGAGAAGGTTGCTGGAAAATATGACATGGTTTTCATGGACTACAGCATCAATGACAAGGCAAGGAGTGATGACTTCTGGGGTAGCATAGTCTCTGTGCCACAACATACCCATTCTCTCACCCTTCACGTCCTCACTTCACCATTCATTCATCCATCAGTCTTCCTTCCTTCTCCCCCTCTTTCATTTCATCATTGACCGTTCTTTTATTTAACCATTCATCATTCTTTTCTTTTTTCTTTATCCATACCGCTTACGGCATAGCCTGTTCTCCCGTAGTCCCTTCTACAACCTTGTCTGAGTCTTTCCCCTCCCTCTTCCAGGAAGAGACCCTCGTCAAGCCCGAGGCTTTGGCCCAGAAGACCTCTCAGCTGGACGTGAAGATCCAGTCTCTTCTGGAGCTGATCTGCGACATCAAGGCCATGGAGGAGTGTGTGCTGGAGATGAAGTTCGACACACGGAAAGCTCCGCTCGGTGTGTGGACAACTGCACCTCATATATAGCGAAATAAATAATAATAATAATGTATTCAACAAGCTATGTAGCAAGTGATCATTCGAAAGGCCGCAGGCAGTGTCCAGTATATTGTGCAAAAAAAATTTGAAGACTGGGATGGCTGACGGAGCCGTTGTGTCTGTCCCCTTGAAGGCAAGCTGACGGTGGAGCAGATCCGAGCGGGCTACGCAGCCCTGAAGAAGATCGAGGAGTGTGTGAAGAGGAAGGGGAGCAGCCGGGAGCTGCTGGAGGCGTGTAACCAGTTCTACACACGCATCCCCCACGACTTTGGGTCAGTAGAACTGTTAGGCCCTCTGGGCCGGGCCGTTGTGACGATGCCGTTGGCCGTCGTCTAATTCGACTCATTTGAGACTGATGAATGAATCCGTTATGATGTTGTCCTGCCCTCACACGCACACACAGGCTGAAATCGCCTCCAATCATTCGCACGGAGGACGAGCTGAAGCAGAAGATTGCCTTGTTAGAGGTCTGTAGTGTGCTTCCTGTTTCCTTTGAACTTATGTATTCCCACGATATGTCACTACATGTCACTACTGAGCGGTTAGGGAATCGGGCTAGCAATCAGAAGGTTGCTGGTTCGATTCCCCGGCCGTGCCAAATGATGTTGTGTCCTTGGGCAAGGCACTTCACCCTACTTGCCTCGGGGGAATGTCCCTGTACTTACTGTAAGTCGCTCTGGATAAGAGCGTCTGCTAAATGACTAAATATAAATGTGGACATTTTCCCCATATTGCCTAATCATTTTTTGAGGAGGGTTGGGGATTGTTCTAGGGGAGTATTCGACATGTCTTCCCCATTTTCTAAAGTGTGTCCTTGCGTGTCCAGGCGCTAAGCGACATCCAGATAGCAGTGAAGATGGTCCAGTCCAGCTCCAACAGTGATGAGCACCCCCTAGACAGGCAGTACCACTCCCTAAACTGTCAGCTCCAGCCTCTGGCCCCCACCACCCACGAGTACCAGGTCAGCCATATTGGACCAAAAACAAAACCTCTGTTGAATGTGCAGAGGTGTGGTTTGGGAAGCACCCAAAAGAATGTACATTTCATATGGCCGTTACAAGCCTAACTATACCAAACTCATGTTGGTGTTTGAAGTATGCTAAACCAACATAGCAACAGTACTGTAACAGGTATTGTAGATGTGGGCTGGAAAACATAATTGTTATATACGTGTTCTGTTATAAACAAATGCCATGTGTGGTACAAATCATAGCAGAACAAGTGATGTCAATAAGCTGTCCGGATATGTATTGTGATTCGTGGAGAGATTGAGATTGTTCCATATGTGAATTTCTCTAGGTGATCGAGCGGTATCTCCAGACCACCCATGCCCCCACCCATAGTGACTATACCATGAGCGTCCTGGACATGTTCTCAGTGGACAGGGAGGGAGAGAGGGACAGCTTCCTCTCACAGATGCACAACAGGTACCGTTAATCAACCAGCCTGGGGTCACACAGGGCCGCACGGGGCAGCGATGAACCGGAGGCTGGGTGTTTGTTCACGCTCGCCTGTGTCGTGTACATGGTGAAGCCGTGTGTTAGTGTCACCGTGGACCCCAGGGTAGGGTATCTACTAGTTGGGAACTAGTTGTCATGGGGGTTCCAGGGGAGTCAGGTGGCTGAGCGGTTAGGGAATCGGGCTAGTAATCTGAAGGTTGCTAGTTCGATTCCCGGCCGTGCCAAATGTCGTTGTGTCCTTGGGCAAGGCACTTCACCCTACTTGCCTCGGGGGGGAATGTCCCTGTACTTACTGTGAGTCGCTCTGGATAAGAGCGTCTGCTAAATGACTAAATGTCATGGTTTCTGGCCGTTCTTCACCTGTGTGTGTGCTGTGTCTCCCGTCAGGACACTGCTGTGGCACGGCTCTCGTCTGTCTAACTGGGTGGGCATCCTCAGCCAGGGGCTCCGTGTGGCCCCCCCAGAGGCCCCTGTCACGGGGTACATGGTAGGACTGGCCCGGTGGACACATACATAACAAATATACTCCAAACCTGTTTAAGCATCTCCAGTGTGTCGTTACTTTCCTGTGGTGATCTCGGATGAGTCAACAGGTGAAAGAATGAGCTTCTGCACAACTGGTGCCAATCGAGTCTCTAAAGATGATATACTTGGAATATGCTGTACTTTCTTTTGAGGATGTATATAGATCATCTTTATATCAAGATTATTACGTTCTCAAAGGAAAGAAGGATTTAAGGCCGGATGGGTGGACACTGTTTCTATCTCTTCCCAGTTTGGCAAAGGCATCTACTTTGCTGACATGTCGTCAAAGAGCGCCAACTACTGCTTTGCCAGCCAGCAGAACAGCACAGGCCTGCTTCTCCTGTGTGAGGTGTGTACGACTGACTCCCTGTTCACTCACCGACACGCACAACATTTACTACATTACAATACAGTGCCGTATGAAGCCCACTTATCTCTAACAACTTCTAGGTCGAGTGATAAGAGACTCGACCCATCATTCTAATTCCAGTATGAGAGTGTGTCCAAGATTAACATTTGATGCAGTTGCGGACAGCTAAGTTAAGTTACTTATGTACACCTGGTGATCATCAATGGCCTGATGAGTTAGGTTGAAGCTCAAGGCTTGTTGATCAAATAGGTCACTCTTTTGTTAACTAGAGGATCACCTACCGATGTGCACCAAGACTATGCAAAATACTGTAAACGTTTCTGGTTTACCACTCTCACAAACCCGCTATCCGTGAGTGACATGCTTCGAGTTGCCACGGTAATGCATTGAGTGTTTTGTTGTTGTTGTTGTTGTTGGTTCCAGGTTGCCCTGGGAGACAGTAACGAGCTGTTGGATGCTGACTACCAGGCCGAGCAGCTCCCTGCAGGGAAGCACAGCACCAAGGGCCTGGGCCAGACCGGGCCCAGCCCCGACAACAGCCTCACACTGTGAGTCCCTCTCTCTTAGGCTGGCACCCCTTTGTTTTGTGGAACGGTCTCTTCCATGTCGAAACCTTTCACTCCTGCTTCAATGTCGTTTCGTTGCGGGTGTGTGCTCCTCGGTGTCCCTGTTCCACTGCTGCCGTGGTGATGCTTTAAATAACTCCACCTTATGCAACACAACCTTATTATTTAAAAGTTCTGTCTCTGTATCTAAATCGCTTTTGTTTTCGAACTGAAATCTGGATCCTAAAACCACCCCCAACCAGCACTTCTCACACTCCACCCCCCCCCCCCCACACACACACACACCTCTCACCCTCCACCCCCCCCCACACCTCTCACCCTCCACCCCCCCCCACACATCTCACCCTCCACCCCCCCCACACCTCTCACCCTCCACCCCCCCCCCACACATCTCACCCTCCACCCCCCCCCCCCCCCCCCACACACACATCTCACCCTCCATCCTTCTTCTCTCCGTCTCTCAGGGATGGCATGACTGTTCCTATGGGCCCGAGCAAGAAGACGGGGGTGGGAGAGAAGGGCGGCTACTCCCTCCTCTATAACGAGTTCATCGTCTACAACCCCGCCCAGACACGCATGAGGTACCTCCTCAGGGTACGCTTCAACTACTCCTCCCTGTGGTGAGACATGGTTACTGCAGACCCGGGGAAGGGAGGCGCTCCCCACAACGAAGGAAAGGAGGGTCTTATCTTGTTAAGCTTAAGATCATTAGCTAGTCTTTGATACAGTTGTGTTTTGCACTATTCTGTTATTTGTTGGCCTATGATATCAGGTGTAAGGAATTATTTGGTATTATTAGGGCAAACGTATAAACGCCATATCCTATTATCTTAAAGGAGCACATGCAACACCATTGTAACGCAAACACGATACAAGGTTGTATTTTTACGTCTTGTTGATTGTTTAGCCTAGAGGTTCTGAAAAAATAATTGCAATAATCATTGATCAATTAATAATAACTGTTAAAAAACATTTATTGGTATAAAAAATGTTTGACAAATGCTACATGCATGTGTTTTGGCTCATTGTATGTCATAAAGGGTTTTCATGTAAAGAAAATAAATACTTAAAAATGTGTCACCATGTAATGTATAAACTGTAACCAACATTTCTCATAAGGTAATCTAATTGTAGAGTCACATCATTGGGAATCTTTTTTACATTTTATTTTTTAACTTTATTTACAACATCAACCATAAAATAAAAAACACACATTGAACAAAACAAAAACAAAGTCACCTTAAGGTTGGGCTTCAGTCATTCTACATTGTCTACATACAGGTAGGGTAATGTTACAGAGATCCATCACATGCTAGTCAGATTGATATTCTTAAGTTAGGTAAAGAAGAAGACAGTTGTCCATCTCCGCACGAATATAGGTACTTTAAACTGAAGATATTTTCCATTGTACTGACCTGTCTGACTTTTTGTATCCACTGAACTATTGTAGGGGGGCTAGGCTTCATCCAGTTAAGTGCTACAATCTTTTTTATCTGTACAAAGGAGTGTGCGTGGGGGTGTTTAAAGTGCATCATTATAAGATTATCTCCCAAGTAATCATGTTAGCCCCAGCTGGTAGAAGTGTGTGTGTGTGGCAGATCTAAGTCAATCACCACTTGCAACTGTCAAATACTTGAGTGCACTTTAGTCCACTGGATGAGTCTCAAAGGATTCAACTGTAACATGAATTCAATGTACCTCAATCCCTTAGAAACACCTTATTGATTTGAGCAATCGACCCAGGTGTGGTGGTGTGTGGAGGGTTCGAATGACAGAAGTCTCGTGTGCCACCCAGTCCTCTCTCCTTTGACCCCTGGGTGTGTGTGTTCAGGTGCATCGGGTTGAGGTTCTCCCAGGTGTTTATCTCTTCCCCAGTATGTAAAGGAAGATCATGACGACGTCCAGGTAGATGATGAGGGCGGCGAACACATACTCCTCAGGGTCCAGGCCGTAGCGCCCCAGGCTGACCACCATCAGGCAGTCCACGCTGAGAAACTGGAAGACACAAGTGAGGAGGCAGAGGTCCTCTTTAATCACTGAAGACAACAATCACATTCATCTTTACGAATACCGCATAAAACATTGTTGTATTGTGTACATTGCTATCATCCAATAGTGGTTTTCTGCGTAAGCATTTAAGAATATGTTGTGTTACCAGTGCAAAGAGCAGAGCTCCCAGACATCCATAAACGATCTGCACAACGTTGTTGTAGTAGAATGTGCAGAAGATCAAAAACATGACGAGGTCCACCAAAATCACCAGCAGGACTCCGTAACAAACTGAGAAGCTCACGCAATTCTGCAATTACCCCAGAGAGAGAACCAAGAGAGCATAAGTATACTTCCATTCATCCATGGACCAGATTGGTTCATTGTTAACGTTCAGTGGTTTGGGAATGTCTGTCGGCATTAAATGTACACATGCAGTCCACAGGGATTGACAAAAGAATGTAATTGAAGTAAGTGTGTAGATGTGTGTCATGCCCAACATAGAACTTTCTCAAATGAAATATTCCTAATTGAATCTGACACAGGGTTGGGCTGGTTCTAAAGTATGCTTCTTAGACACTGAGTAGTAAATCACTGAATTCGAATCACTTGAGCTCTGTTGTCCAATGAATTTGTCTGACCTGGATGGAGAAGAGGATGATGGAAAAGGAGATGGCCAGAGTGGCTCCCATAGCGATGATCACAGCTGTGGAGTCGTGGAAAGAGGCAACGGTGCCCGTCATGAAGGAAAGGCTGAGTGTGACCACTGCCTGTAGTCAGAGGATACACACACAAACAGGATTACCACTACTTCCGAACCGTGAACACATTTCTTATTTACATTTACATTTAGTCATTTAGCAGATGCTCTTATCCAGAGCAACTGACATTAAGTACAGGGACAAATCCCCCCCGAGGCAAGTAGGGTGAAGTGCCTTGCCCAAGGACACAACGTCATTTTGCACAGCCGGGGAATCGAACTGGCAACCTTCTTATTACTCACCCGCTTCGCTAACCGCTCAGCCACCTGACTCCCATTATTTCAGTTTGTTTAATTGAAACCTTGTACAGTACCTACATTCCGCACCTACAACTCATTCGAAGTTTTCATTATGTTTATATGTCGACGGTGTACCGTGTGTAAACTGTAGTGCGACTCACCAGTCCCACCAGATTCCAGGGATGCTTCCGACTGAAGGACCTGCTCCAGATCAAACTCAAAGCGACCACCAGGAAGATTATATAGGAGCTGACGTAGATCCAGATGTTAGTCTGCACCGCTTTCTTCACTACACTGGAGAATGTGAACACGCACACTATGCTGAAGGTCACCACCAGCTGCAGGGTGACGAGGCTGAACACCTGGGGGAGAGAAGGAAAAGACAGCAAACGACAGTGACTAGCCTTGACTTAAGTAATCGATGAGTTGTCTATGTTTTTCTGAGACAAAGGCTCAAATATACAGAAAGCTATCAAGGTCATCAATACCTTCCTGATGAATGCTTTCCTAACTGTTTTATCATCAAATGGCTGTGGTGATGATGCCAGCTCAGGAGTGGATTCTATTGTGTCTTTATCATAACCTTGACGGAGGCAAAAAACAATCACGTCACTTTTTTTTTCACGTTTTTTGACAGTATACACACCTTATTTTAAGCCGTCTTGACAAATGACTTGAGGATGCCTTACCTGGGTCTCCATCATGTGTAGGTTCAGGTTGATATTCCTTTGTAGGATCAATGGCAGCTCCTGAATCAGGTGGGTAGTAGGCTGGAGGCTCGCATGCTGGAGTGGGATCTGATTGGGTATCTTCAAAGGTGTAAGGAGGTGATGCTAAGCCGTCTGAGCTCAAGAAATCTTGAGTTTCCTCGGGAGCGTAGTAGTTCTCTGTTGCTGTCATTCTAGAGGGAGCAATGAAGGTTTGAGACAAATGTGAAAGGTTTGGCAGGTTTTATGTCAACAATGTCGTAAGTAAGCAAAAAAAAGGGTGGAAATGCTGCAAGAGCGATGGTGATGATGTTTTTTGTGGGCATGTTGTAAGAAGTATGTTTCCAAATTTGCTTCCGGTTGCTTTTATATTTATAAGGTCAATACATAGTACTTTTAATATTACATTATTACTTTAATACTAAGAACATTTCAAATCTGAAAGGCCTGAATTTAGATTTGGACTTATAGGTCTTGATAGGTCACTGTAGTGTAGGTGCAACACTCCATACAAAGCCACCAGTTTTTGTTGTATCAGAAATAACTTCATATATTCATGATGGGCAAACATGTTTGACATTCTCCCATTTAATCAAAACATACATTTGAAAGATTTGAAATGTATTAAGCAAGACGATATTCATTCAATTCTTACTTTTAACTAATATTTGATTGTGCTTTATCTTCGAATTCCTTGGGCACCAACTGGGGATGAAGACTAAGCTATGGATTTTACAACTAACAGTTGTGCCAAAAGTGTAATTACCCATCTTACCACACCAGTACATATCCTTTCTAAGAAATGAGAACAGAGAAAGAACTGAGTGTAAGGTTCAGTTCCAGTACCAGTTTCAGGGAAAGTACTGCATTTAGATGTAACATTTTCCAGAAGTGATGTAAAACGTTAGCAGATAAGTTGGTTAAATGTGTGGGAAACTTCAAAACATGACAAAGAAACTTAAAACACCATACATTTAACATATTTTTTATGTGACAAATTATTTACAGTGACACGGATGATGGAAAAAAGTATGACAAACCAATTAATACAATAAATAAGTCTCATCCTCTTCAACATGCTTTACACAATGTAATTGTGATAGTGACAATCATAGTGATATCTGTAAAAAAAAATACTAGCGCAACACTCAATACAAAATAAAGAACTTGTTAAGGCAATCCCCTGAGGTTGCAATATCAAGGCATTTTACAGACCTACAGCACTTCTCTCTCAGGGAACCAAATTTTAACACACTTATATTTTTAAAAAGATGAGACACAATGTGACACATTTGTCACATTGTATGTAAAAAGTAAAACCAATTTTCTTCACTTAATTAATAAATGATTCTTCATATTGGATTTACAGTTAGGACAAATATGTTCAAATGTAACACAATTCAACAAACTGTCTTGTATTATATCGACAAAAAATTTATGACTTAATATTTTCCGTACTTCTTTTTACACAATGACACACATGGCCGAGGGAGTCTGCTTCACCATGGCTCCCGTGGTCTCGCTCCATCTCCTCCTGTCAGGGAGCTTTTTGGGATACATGGAGCTGAAGCCAATGGCCTCCACCGTCTTCCTCTTGTGCATGCGATGCAGCAGGATGCGGTAGGCCCCTGTGATGGGACTCCGTAGGTCCAGGCAGCTGTGGGTCAGCAGGTGGGCCTCCGTGATGCCCAGATCCTGGAGGGCTGCCTTCACATCCAGCTCGCTCAGGCTCAGGGTCCGCCCGGGCTCGGCCAGGGGGGCAGGCGTGAGGCAAGCGTTGGGGTACGCCTGAGGGTAGACTACACCCGTCAGCCAGCTGCTTGTCATGATCTGTGCTATGTGGAGTCGGTCTGCGGGCACGGGCCTCAGGATGCCTTTGATGACTTGCTGGCATGGTTCGGGCACAAAGGCTGGGATAGTGTAGGAGCCTTGGAGGATGCAGGCCTTGAGCCTGCTCAGGTTGACGGCGGTGAAGGGGAAGGTGGCCGTCACCATGTAGTAGAGCAGGATGCCCAGCGCCCAGATGTCAGCGTTCTGACCAACGTAGCTTTTGTTTTTGAAGAGCTCGGGAGCGGCATATGGTGGAGAGCCGCAGAAGGTGCGGAGGGCATCGTCGGCATGACAAACGCTACTGAACCCAAAGTCACCCACCTTAATGCACTGGCTGGTAGTGTAGAACACATTCTCTGCCTTCAGGTCCCTGTGCACAATATTGTTATCATGCTGGGAAAAAGGAAAACAAAAATGAAATACGTCTTGAACCATATAACATCTAAGGTCAGGGACAAAAACTCAAACAGTAAAAATGGCGGATTCACAAAACATTGTTCATCTGCATTTTTTTATCCATACCAGTGTTACAGTTTATGCACTGATCACTGCATATCTTCCTTAACAATGCTAAGAACAGGAGCCATTGGCCATAGCCCACTGGTGCAAGCTCACCATGTGTTTGACAGCTGACACGACCTGGGCGAAGACAAGCTTGCTCTCCAGGTCAGACAGGGGCCCTCTAGTGGTGATATGGGTGAACAGCTCTCCTCCGCTGGCGTACTCCATGACTAGGTACACGCGCTTGAAAGTCTCTACCACCTCGTAGAGACACACTATGTTAGGGTGGGACAGCCTCTCCATACAGGAGATCTCAGAGGCAAACAGTGAGGGTGACTGCTTGTCTTGCCGAATCTTATCCAGGATTTTGACCGCCACTCTCTCTGAGAGCCCCAACACATGAGAGAGGGAGAGACAGACAGGGGTGGAGAGAGACTGTGAGACACACGGTAAGAGTGCAGTTGGGATCTGCCTACATTTAGTTTCCTTCATCCAATTTCTCAGTTTATGCTTAATAGTTTAAACCTACTCTGGGTCTGCTGCAACATCAGTGACATGGGAACAAATATAAAACAAACTCGTTGAATAGGGAGTGGTTGGTGAGATAAGCAATTGTCACCTGTAGTCTGGATTAACCTAGTTTGGATCCCTTCAGACCAGCGTGTGGAAAATTTAACAGGCTCGCTTTCTGCTGCCCCCTGTGGCCATGTGAGGAGCCGACTCACTTTTCACATTCACTTTGAATGTGGAGGTGATGTACCTGCTAGTGAAGTAGTCAAGTGAAGCTGCTTAAACATGTCCTTCCCCCCTCACATGCTGAAAGCCACCTTAGCAGAAACTATCAAAAGGTTACACTTTCATTTAGAAAAAATGAGTTCACCCCATCTGGTATGATTTTGAGTTACAAAAACATGTTTATAGCTAACGTTATTTTTTGTGTAGTTTAAACTTGATGATTGACTTCCATAAAACAAGTTGATGGGCTAAACTCAATTCATGATGACATTTCTTACCATCAATTCCTTTTCATTCGAAGAATGAATCAGTCAGTTCAATTTGAACCACTTTTGCTTAAGACTGTCTCACCTTTTGTCAGATCATGAATCCCCAGTTTGACCTTGGAGAAATTTCCGCATCCGATCTCTCCTCTCAACTCATAGAACGCCACCCTCCGTCCCAGAATGACGTCGTTCATCACCCGCTCTGTGTGTGACAGGTCGTACAATGCCCTCTCGAGCGCTGTGTGCGATTTCACCTGTTGCACATCCGCGGCTGGCGCAGACTTCAGTATGTTCTCCTTGTTCTTGACATGTGGGTCGTTCTTCTTCCTTTCCTTCTGTTTTTCCTTTTCATCAGGGAACACCTGGGCATGGCGTGGCGCTGTGTTCTTCTGAGCCTGTTTGCCTGAGAGAGAGAGAGAGAGAGAGAGAGAGAGAGAGAGAGAGAGAGAGAGAGAGAGAGAGAGAGAGAGAGAGAGAGAGAGAGGATGAGAGAGGATGAGAGCATGACAATAAAACCAAGTATTTAAGTAATGTCGATGAGACATCAGTCATTAATGTCTGTACTCACATAGCACGCTTCCTTTTATGGCGTTGTTATTTTTCACAGTTTTGACCCGTTTTTGGTTGTTCGCAGACATCATTGTTGGCGGGCTGTATCTGATGCTGTGGACACCGGAAATTCCCTGCTGTCCTGTGCGGCCCTCCAAGCTCTTTGAGAAGGCCCTCGTCAATCACTATTGATTGGTGTGGAAAAGAGCCGTTCCGGTAGAAGTATCAAGCAGGCACTTGCCTGTAGAATATGCTCAAGCAAATGACCAGAACATCTGTTTATAGTGGAGGCTGTCTGGTCACTTTGTCCGTCACAGGTCTCAGACTCTACCCGTCTGGGCTGATGTTATCTTCTCCTGTTTTACTACTAAGTTCTGAGGAGCGGAGGGACAATCCGCAACCTCTACTGAAGAGTTTCTAGTACAAACACTCTCGCTACCGTCCCTCCTTATCTCCTCCGGCTCCCTCTCTCCCTCCTGCCTATCCCCCTCCTGTCTTGATCAAGTGTCAGTTATCCGGCAGGACGGCTGGTGTTTCAAGCTTCTGTAATCCTTCTTGGGGACTCCTCCCACACAGACAGACTGGTTCACCCCTAGATGGGTATGTGTCTAACACTTGGCACATGTTGCAGAAAGACAGACAGACACTGGGAGGATTACCCGCACGTGTCACATTAAGGGATCATCACCGGGACTGGGTCACAGCATCATCTTCTGTACTGAACTGTGTTCTATTCTAGTGTACTATACTTGATTGTAGTCTTAATTGGAGAGCTTAATAGTTAAAGATTCAACTTAACTCGCTTTTGTTTCCCCTTGAAAGGGCCAGACCCAGACCCATACCCAGTGACCCAGTGACCCAGACCCAGACCCAGACCCATACCCAGTGACCCAGTGACCCAGACCCAGACCCACACACAGTGACCCAGAGCCACATCCAGTGACCCATTGACCCAGACCCACACCCAGTGACCCAGTGACCCAGACAAGGAGGCCAAACAGGCCAAATGCTGAGCAAGTAGGCAAACTGCCATGCAGTGTAACTGACGAGCAGCTCAGTGATAATCTTGCCAGTTATGAACAGGGACTGAGTCATCACTGCATGTGCAGGACACACGTGTAGCCACACACACATTCATATCAGACCAACTTATGGCTTCTTACGACTGACCCAGATTTCAGCACAGCAGACTGGTGTCAAGCTGTCAAGGAGTTCAGGTAAAAAGAGCTGGGTGGTCAAATTTGACTAAGATGTCCCTGTGTGAATATGTGTTTAGTTTAGTCATATAAACAGGTAAGACACTTTTCCATATGAAAAAGATACATGAAGACTGTATTCAGTTTACATGTGAAATACAGATAATATTCAGTCTGTTACATGTAGTATCTTACTACATGTTATGTTACTTATGTAAATACAACCAATAAATCCTGACGGTATAAAGAAGAGGAACTCTTTCTTCTAGCATTTATCTGAGTGTCAAAGGACACTATGGACTACTTGAATGGATACTGTTTCATATTGACAGAGATAGATACAACTTTCACTCCTGCTTTTTTTCTGCTGAAAATAATAGTAGTTCTTCTGACTTTTTAGTTAGTTTAGTTTAGTTGATCTTAATTTTACTATTTGTTATCACTTTAGCTATTTCGATTTTTTTCTTTAACTTAAAATGAGACAAGGGCTCAACCATGGAAGGAAAAAGGTCTTCTAATAAAACCTAGGAAACTGACATTTTCAAAGTATATTTTTGAATGATAAAGATGTAACCTTTACATTTTAAACTGAGGATCAGGATTTGTTACTTACTGTATTTATTTTATCCAATTACATGTAAAAAAACAAAAACAAGAAACTGTCTTACTCGGAATTACCACAATTGTGTGGGTTCAATCTATTTGGGGATTTCTAGTATTATAATGTTGTCAACTCTTTGTCAACATTGAATATGAGTGAACTAGGATAAGTAACTGGGTTGGATTGTAAATGTTTGGTTGAACAACCAGCTCTAGTTTGCTAAAGGGAGAGCAAAAACAGAAACTTGGGTATCAGCCTAATCAAGGTGTGAATGTGGAGGTGATTACCTAATCCCCCTCATCTGAGTTGATCCAGAATCAAGAAAATACATCAAAGACTGACTATTACGTAGATTAATGGGTTTAACACCACTATGACGAGATGATCCACACAAAGACTTTTTGTACTGAAATCCAACTTTGTGGAGCTATTTGGGGAGACATGGAAAGATCTTGGAAAGGCCTAGTGGATTACATCTTGGTCTACCCCTATGCACATTTCAAGAGAACAGTCTTGAGAGAGAGAATAAAAATAAGAGTGATTAAATTGTGAGGGAGTAAGAGAGAAACAGAGAAAGAAAGAAAGAGAGACAGAGAGAAAGGGACAGACCTGGGATTCTAGAGACTTACACTGCTTTGAGAAAAAACGGACCATTTGGTGCCACGTTGAATAAACACAATGGTGCTGGTGCCCCACTGAGAGGGCTCCTCCCACATGCTGATCCTGTTTACGTGCTTAGGACAGGTTCTGTTTTATGTCCTGGTGCTAAACACCTTTCCTTAAGATAAAAGATGATGAATGCCTTTGAATGAGAGCCGCTGAATGGCTCAAGCCTACTTAAGCACTTCATTAAGGAGAGGTTGGGCCCGGTCAACACACACACTCCCAACCCAGGGCAGAAGCAGGCCAGTCGATGCTAAGCCCCAATACTTTGGAGACAGCCTTTGAAGTAGATCTCCGCCTAAAGACACAAGGTTTCAGCCTGGAGTGGAAATTTGATTAGCTCCACTTGGGAGCCTTGTTCCCTGGGTGACATTTGGGGCCAAAGCAAGAGCTTGTATAAATATCAGAGAGGGTGTTGGAGCCAGAAGGGACACTCTGGCAGCTGTTCTCCTACTGTAAGGACTACAGCCATGGATATACTGCAGCCTTGCCTGCTCATGCTTCTGTTTGCTCTTCATCAAGGGTGTAAGTACTGTTGGTTTTTCTCCCATTTCACCTCAATGATGTGTTAAGGTCGGGGATGTCAATGGACAGGCTAACTTTTCTCGAGTCTTTTGAGATGGTGCTCACTACTTTATTGTCAGAGTTGACGACATTAGTTCGAGTGAAAGAGGGTGCTTAGAAAAGTGCTGCGAAATGTTCTGTGTGACTAATACGAATAAGTTTGCTTCCGAGGTTCCATATTAGACATCAGATAAATTGCCTATGTTGGCAATGTTTTTGTAAGCATCTTGGCTATTTGCACTCTTGTCAACATCGTTTTTTCATTCCAGTTCAATATTTTTCAACTATAGGGTTTTATTCAATTATATTTCACTGAAAGTTTTACATGTAGAACATGATATCAAATCGTGTGCAATATTCCTACGTTTCATTTTGAATATTTCATGTTTTATGTCCTTGTAATTATATTGAACAACTGAAGAGGAAGTCTTGAAGATCTGTCTGTGTTACTGTCAAGTGTAACATCCACTGATGTGTGTCTATCTGTGCTCCCTTCCTCCAGTGTCTGCAGTGCTGAGCAAGCCTGCTGAGCAGCAAAACCTGTTCACACAGAGGGCATGCTGCAAAAGACAAAGTCACTTTGTTTACATTGGACAAGGTAAACAATCATTTACTTTTGAGAACTATTATCTAAAGTAGAATTTAGACTTTTTATACCGTTACATTTTTATTTATTTAGAGTAATAAGCATTCTACCTGCAAGCCCTTTGCCATCCAGTTTGCAAGAATGGAACATATAATCCATTATTCATGGAAAGTTGTATCCCTTTTAATATTTAATGTAATATCTATGTTTTCTTCTCCTTAGATATATCTGGAAGACCTGTTAATGTGGATATGGGAATGTGCAGGTCACATTGTGGTGGTACACCAAGGACCTCGCATGAGTCTGGACATCAGGGATATTCCAAACACACCTCAATGCTGGAGTACCTCAGGAGTAAAAAGGTAGGCGATGGGATACACAATTTCGCAGAAGACCACAAGGGGGCGATCCAGTGCCATTGAATGAAATGCTATATTTAAGTCTTTACGTTGCTGTATATAAAATATTTACATGCGTACATGTATGTATATGTGTTTCTCCTTTCGATCAATATATGTTTATAGCAGCTATACAATTTCTTTACAAATTGTCATATCAGTTTAACAATCTGAAATAGATATTCAGAATATCTTAGTATTTGGTGTGCCCCTCTTTTTTATTTAATGACAACGTGCATGGACTCAACAAGTTTGTGCAAAACCTGATGTTCCGTTTTATTCAAGCATAATTTTACACTGTTGCAAAGGGCTTCTTGTGAAGTCACAGAATATATTACCCATCTATATTTTTCTAGGCCAATATGCTTGTTATGGGAACATATTATTATTTTCACATAAGGATGCATAAACACATTTCAATTTAGAAATATCTGCGGGGATGTCATCTGCTTTGCTATTTTGCTATTTTTCTACAAAAGGTTAAGGTGCGCGAACCAGCGACTCGAGAAAGTCCGGAAAGTTTGGGCCACGTCCCGTCTTGTGGAAGAAACCACATTTGTGAGCCAACCGGAATGAGAGTGGAACGGGTTCTGTTGTTTGAAGGTCTGCGGGAAGTGGAGGTCATCGAAGAATGCCAATGTGAAACCAAACTGTCCCAATGTGTCCGAGTACCTGTGCTCAAAACGTACTTTTACGAAACCCCGTACGAGACCGTTATTGACGTAGGAGGATGCTCCAGATCCAAGGGGTTTTCAGGTAGGCTATGCACTCCACGTAGGTCTACAGTCTCAACACACAGAAACTAATGACACAAATACTATTTTGACCTTCTGTAGCTTACCTATCTCTGGTGATTTAGAAGTCAAACGACACCTTACTCAAATGACTTACTGTACTATGCCAGTTTGTTTTTTAATCAAACTAACTGTAAGATACAGGCACTGAGATAGATGATCAGACAAAAACAGCCAAAAGACTAATTTCTGCAGTGTATGGGCTTAAATGGATAAGTCAATTCCTTAATATTTCAGCTGGTGTGACTATTAAACATCAATGCCCATTTTCAACAGTTCACCAAGTCTTAAGCCAAGTCAGCAAAAAGTAAATAGATTAAATAAGTTCCTGATTCTGAAATAATAATGTTCTGTGGCCCAAATAAATGTCCCATATCTTCAAACCACATATCTATCATTTTCAGAGGGATTCTCCTGTATTCCCACAAAGTTTGACTCTGCCCTTGTGGAGACCCCCAACAAAGTGGACCTCATCCAGACTGTGGAGGCATGTGAGCTCAAGGAGAACTGCTACAGGGTTCCATATTTGGAATACTACTATGAGATCATCGACAGTGCAGATGGAGTCAAACAGGAGAGGCTGAAGGTGGGCTAAAGATTCTGTTTCACTTGTATATTCTTATCATGAATGATTGCATCACTTTCAAAAGGCAGTCTCAGTAGTTCTGATTAATAGCTTGACCTCTTTGATTTAATTAGATTTCACACCGTCTATCCCTGTGATCAAGGAACAAGGGAGTTCATGATTCTAACATGGGTGTCAGACACAGTAACAAGGCAACTCTAATTGTGAATTCATTTCCCTCCCAGACATTCTAATCCAATTTAGTTGGTTGGCACGGTTCATGCTGTCTGATGTAACCATCTGTGAAAAGCTATAGGATGTGCCCCATAGTCTTCTGTTCACTTGAAACACTCATGCCAATACACAGGCCGATATGTTAGGATGTCTCTCAAGTCTAAAACCCTTGCTTCAAAAGGAAAATCCAGTTTTTATTAGAATTTGTTATACTAAGTTAGCTTTGTTGTGTGTGTCTATGTAACAAATGGTAACACACTTGCAACAAAGTATAACTTGAATTAAATAAAATTCAATAAAAAAAACATTATATATCCCCACGTTACACTTCCTGGAAACAGGCATAGTAAAATGGCATAGGACATAAAAGACTATATAAGAGACTATTAGTTTCTTAAACAGGTTTCACTCACAGTTTAGAAACATTCACATGGATAATAATATTAAACTCAAATCAATGTTGAGAATGTTTAGAGGATATGTTGTCCTTAATTTGCTACTCAGAATAAGAAGGAATTCAGTTTGAATTGAGACTGTCTGCCACCCCTCTCACAAAAGGTGCGAGGTGAGCAAACACAAATGGTCACTGCAGGTGTCAAATCAAAGCACTTACTAAGTAGAAAATCCCACCCCATTTAGCCCCCCCCACACACCCCCCACAACCAGACCAATATTTGCGGCATGTGGTGAGCTGATTGCCTTGTCTCTGTGTTGCTAATTTTCCACAGGAAATAGATGTGGGCAGATGTTTGGGAAGCTGCACCACAGGAAACCGTTGCCTTCTCAGGTAAGCATGAGCACAGCTGTTGGCACAGCACCCTCCCTCCTCCTCACTCTCACCCCAACTGCTTGTTAGTTCTAACACCTAGGAACACCCATAAAAGTTGAAGTGTTTGTGGCTAAACATCGCTTGTTCTATGCCCAGTGGACACTCCTATAGCTTACATTTATATTTAATTGAACATTGTAGTATTTTAGATTTTGTTTCTTTTTTATAAGACATGTTTTAGCAACCTTAAAATTGCCATTGTGTTGAAATGTGTCAAAACGTAACTGTATACAGATCAGTGCAGATATAGTGTACAGTAGATTGGAGCATTCACAGTAACTCTTGTCAGTCCACTTCTGAGGTACTATGGTCACATTCTAAAAGTCTGTCTTTCTTCACCAAAGGAGTCCCTCCGATCCAGACCAGTGCCAGCTATGGGCTGACAGGCCAGCCAACTCCTGTGTTCCTCAAGGCAACGAAAGTCACATTTTCCGTGACCAACATGGGGAAATACGCACCGTTCTCTCCATTACCTCTTGTTTTTGCCAGCCCTGAGCATTGCACCTTCCACTGGACTGCAGAGAGACCATGCCTCAACTTCAAGTCTTTGACACTTTGGAAATCGTCTTTGTTCATAAGTGGTAGCTGTCTGCTAACAGCAGATTTTCTGGAACAACGCCAAAGTTCATTGCAACAATTTACTCAAGATATTATTGTTATATATGTAATATATGTATAAAGTAATTTTGTAAATAAAATTTATTTGAATAACTGTTGTACTGTATTGTGCACTTACATATCAGGTCTTATCACAAATGTGTCAGCTACCAAGAAGGGGCAAACTATGTTACAATTGTACTGAATACCTTTTGATACATTGTAGTCTACTAAAGCTGTTTAAGATGGGTTTCTTGGTAAGGGATGAAAGAAAACATGGGAAAAATAGAGACATGACCTTACCTTTAACCAAGTAAATGTATATTAAAATAACGTTGGTGGATGTGGCCAAGGGAATATTTAGGCCTACCTGCTGTTTTAGATGACTCACACGTGTACTGTTCGTTAATTGTCCCTCGTGTTCATGTCTACTTGTGAAACAACAATTTGGCTTTTAGTGTGGGCTATAGGCCCTACGTGTGATACAGCATCTTTGATGGTGATTTATAACTTAGAAGTAAAGTGTTCCGTCGTAAAATGAACGTTTTTGATGTTGGATGTTGGCATGTTTAACAAACACTTTCAAGAAAATGCCGCCTACCATCAATGTGGCGATGACCACATTAATTCTTTAACTTTGGACAGTTTTAATTCCTTTCAACTGTGTCAGCAGGCCTGCCTAAAAGCTGTTCATGTCTCATGCGTGATGAGACATGAAATAGAATACTGAACCATGACAGACTATATGCACTATAGCTTATTGTGTCCCCATAAATTATTGTTTTATATTCTTGGTTATATTTAAGTTCAAATGTAGATTAACAAAAACCGTTGTCAAAAGTATAGAAAGACAATCGCTTCATAACTGTAAAAAACTAAATCTATGAATTAGCCGGTTGTAGGACCTAACCAGGGACAGATTTGCATGGAAACGACGTGGAGCCAAGACTCCAAAATAGAATACCTTCTCCCTGTGTTTATCAAGATAATTGGTATTCCTGTAAGACATTAACCCCATTATTCTAAATTAATGGATCCATTCTGAGGACGTTAACCTCCTATGGTGAGGAAACTTCCTCAAAGTGAGCCATTTAGATCTAATTCATATTTTGGGGGAATATTTTGTTTTCTGCCATTGTAAATTCAATTCAAAAACCAATTTAATATCCCATCGTTATCTGTGTAGCCTATTTATAGAATCGTTTTAGAAGATAGGCCCTATAACTCGTTTATTTGATTCTTAGCCTATTTGTCAGACGTTGGGGGTAACGGCCTGAAGAAAATACACAATATGGTTCACACCTTGTTAACACAACCATTAGCCTTCCTTTACATTCGCTGATGGTTGATTTACATTTGCGACTAAATAGCATCTTTATTGCTGTTGACCGAGGGTTTGCGGACATGTGGACAATACAGGAGCATTTGATATAAAACCTAGAGCTTCCAAAGCTCTCCAGTCACTCCAACTGAGACCTTCCGTTTGAATGAGTGTGGACACTCGTGCACAAGGAACCAGAAACCATGATTCTTAATTCTGAGATGATGGCTGCTTTTGTGGCGTTTGTTTCCACTATCATGGGCTTTGCTGTTGCAAGGCCTTCACTGGAATATTTTGACAATCCTTTTGCTGTAGAGAACGAATCCAAAGAGGTCCGGTCTGCGGCCATTAAACGGCTCCTTGAGGTGTTCGGAATGGAGGATCCACCTCTTCCTCGAGGTCACAAACAACCCCCTCAGTACATGCTTGACTTGTATAACACTGTTGCAGATGTGGACGGCGTCACTAAAGATCCCTACCTTCTTGAGGGGAATACAGTTCGCAGTTTCTTCGACAAATGTAAGGCTATTTAAATCTTATTTGCGGCATTTCATCAAGCCGCTGACACCTGTTTCATTTTGATATTTGATAACCGTTATGCATCCTCTTTTGTTTTCTTTTGCATTAATATTTCAAATTTTCTTTTCAGTGCACAGCGAACAAGTCGAATTTCTGTTTAATTTGTCCACGGTTGCCAGAAGTGAGAAAGTTCTTACTGCTGAACTCCATCTATTCAAGTTGCGACCACAGGCTTCATCGCATTTTAACAGATATCATTTCTGCCAGGTAATGTGACGTTTGTGTGGCAAGCTGTTTTCTAAGTGAACTCAGTGTCTAACCTAAAATCAGTAACTCGAGAAAAGAAAGCAGACCCAATGTTTAATTAATTCCAATCCAACAGGTCAGTGTTTATCAGGTCCTTGATACTACCAAAAGGAACATGACTCAGGGAAAAAAGCTGCTATCCTCTCGACTAATCCCTGTACACTCCACTGGCTGGGAGGTCTTCACTATTACACAAGCAGTAAGTCATTATTACATTCAATGTTTTATCCTGTACTCTCTCAATGTCCCTGCGAATTAGCACTGAATACATCCTTAACCAACATAAACCCCATCTATAAAGGTACGCTCTTGGATGACGGACGAAGGTAGCAACTTGGGGCTGATGGTGACGGTGAAAACTCTGGGAGGAAACCAGATGGACACGAAGGTTGTTCGCTTTGCTTTGGGTCGCAATCATCACCAGAGCAAGCAGCCTATGCTGGTCCTCTTCACTGACGACGGCCGCCGTTCAGCCTCAGTCGAGCACATAAAAAGTAGGACACCAAGACTGATTCCCTCTGCTATTTGTATTGTATTTCTATTGAATCACATGTTAAAGATCCAATATGTTAGAAATCCAATATAGAAATGATCATTTTTGTAGTTTTTTACGAGCGGTTTCCTAAAATCTTTCTTTCGCCCACCAGATCTCAATGATAGCCCCGCGCCCCCCAGCCTGCCACATCTACCCATGCCAGCAGCTGCCCGCCGTAGCGCCCGCGCCTCGGACTACGGGGGCGAGGACGAAGGCGAGAAAACCTACTGCCAGCGCCAGCCGCTCTACGTGGACTTTGAGGAGATCGGCTGGTCCGGTTGGATCGTGTCTCCGCGGGGTTACAACGCCTACCACTGCAAAGGCTCCTGCCCCTTCCCGCTGGGCCAGAACATGAGGCCTACCAACCACGCCACCGTCCAGTCCATCATCAATGCCCTCAAGCTGACCAAGGGCATCGAGACGCCGTGCTGCGTACCCGACAAGCTCTTCTCCATCAACCTGCTCTACTTCGACGACGAGGAGAACGTGGTGCTGAAGCAGTACGACGACATGGTGGCAGGGAGCTGTGGCTGTCACTGAGGCAGCCTCTCTGCGGGTGTCACTGAGGCAGCCTCTCTGCGGGTGTCACTGAGGCAGCCTCTCTGCGGCTGTCACTGAGGCAGCCTCTCTGCGGGTGTCACTGAGGCAGCCTCTCTGCGGGTGTCACTGAGGCAGCCTCTCTGCGGGTGTCACTGAGGCAGCCTCTCTGCGGGTGTCACTGAGGCAGCCTCTCTGCGGGTGTTTGGGCGGTGGGGGGTGGAGGGTGGGGTGTCTACAGATCCCTGCCAAAGGAGCTGGACTGCTCAAGGAAAAGTCTGGAGTGTTCAATGAAAAGTATAATGTAGAAAGTAATCATTTAGAACTTCTGAAGATTGTTGTGGTGAGTGTTGAGTATTCAATCTGTAGTCCAGCAAGGCTAAAGTTGATCTCAGACAGTCAACTCCTTTGGTATTGTAATATATGTATATAGGTATAAATTATAATATATGGCAGGGCATGACTTGATAACCTGTGACAGATGTAAATGTGAATATTATATGTTTTCAGGTTGTAAACTAAAAAAGTTAAATAAATTGTCAAAGAATTATCACTGACTGAAGTTGTCTATGCACACATTTATTCGTTTATCCCCATTGGGATCCCATTGGATCAGCAGTTAGGAAAACAACATTGTACCAAGTGGTGTAGTCTGTGATACACAGGTATACCATATACCCTAGACCTAGATATATGTTCTGTTTGCCTTCTATAAAATGAGGTAAGGTCTGCTCAGGACGGATGGAGCTGTTGGTAAATTGAAAGGATCCCCACTACTTCCTACTCACCACTGACTGTATATATCTGTTATCTGTGGTTTTTGAGCAGTAGATGGCTCTAGGCTTAAGATGAGAGAGACAGAGAGCCATAGAGAAAAAGAAAGATCAAATGTGTGAAAATAGATGTCATACAGACATGCACATGTCACACAGAGCTCTCCCTCTTCCCGTTGTGAGTGTTTAGGTGAATGTATGTGTCATTGTGAGTCTGTTTGGGGTGGAGGGAGTTTCCTGATCCCCCCTCTACGACTGTGTCCCCCTCTGTGGACGTTGTGTTCTGCAGCTCGTGTCTGGAGAGGTGCGCCACGATGCCCACTCCCAGACAGTCCCCCATCACGTTGGTGGTGGTCCTCAAACGATCCCTGAGTAAACACAGATGATGGGTTCAGGTTCTGGAGCAGGACAAAGGCACACAGATGAACAACCCACCTCCCAAGCCACCTTCTTCCTCATTTAATTATGCACACTCACTGATTCACACCCTCAATCCTCCCCCCTCCTATATACTAAGTTTAAAAGTAAACTTACAGGAACCAATCTACAGCTACGATGAGTGTGATGTCTTCAGTAGGCAGTCCAGCAGATGTCAACACGATCATCATGGTTACCAGGCCAGCCTGGGGGATACCTGCTGCCCCAATGCTGGCAGCGGTTGCCGTGATACTGTTGTGAGGAATTGTATTCATTGTGTTTGTAGAAGTCATCTTTGGTGGACAGTCCTGTATGGGCGTCTGCGCATTTCTCAATGTCGCCACTCGTGTGTGTGTGTCATAACTGTAATACGATCACACTTTAATCTTCTTAAAGTCTGGAACTATCTTGAAGAAAATATCTTGGAATGACTGACGCTCCCTTATCGTTACTAACCTAATGGTGATGATCTGGCCCAAGTTCAGGTCTATGTGGTTGACCTGGGCTATGAAGATGGCCGCCACAGCCTCATAGAGGGCTGTGCCATCCATGTTGATAGTGGCACCTACGGGCAGCATGAAGCGTGTCACACGCTTGTCCATGCCTTTGTTTTCCTCCAAGCAGCGGAAGGTGATAGGGAGGGTGGCAGAGCTGAGAGAGAGAGAGAGACCATGATGAAAAAGGGGGTTGTGGGGAAGAGGCAACTGGCATGAATTAAATAAGAGGGTTCCACAATTATACCACATCCAGTCAAAGGCACAGTGTGTGCCGCTGCATGGACTAGCATGTACCTGGATGAGGTCCCCAGGGCAGTGAGGAGAGCCTGGAGAAGACCCCCAATAAACAGGTAGGGGTTCCTGTGTGTGGCAAGGAAGTATAGCAAAGGCAGCACCAACAGGCTGTGGACCAGAAGACCTGAGATGACACACAAAGTGTACATGGCCAGCTGCCCACCTATCTGCCCAATGTCCCCCATTTCCACGATCTTCCCGGCGATCAAGAAGAGGATTCCCACTGGAGCATACCTAAGAAAGATGAAAGAAATCATTTTTAAGGAGTGAGGAGGATCCTTTTGGAGGACTTGTGAAGGATATCATTTGTAAGCGCTTTATGTTATCTTACCAGATGATAATGCCAACCAGACGGAAGATCACTTCATTTAGGCAGTTGAAGAAGTCTCTCAAGGGCTGACCTTGTGTTTTCATACTGCCTAGGACCAGACCAAGGCTGATGGAGAAGACCACCAGACCCAGAGCATTCACCCCATTTGAAGAGCCATCCTTGGGCATCATGCCATCCATAGGGTGGCCACTCGTGCCAGACCTCAGTGTTCCATCTGCCTCAAGAACATTTGCAACACTTGCTGTCGTCTTCTTGATATAGACCGTTTTATACTAAATGTAGAAAGGGAAACTGGTGTTACATATCATCAGATGTTATTGTTGGTTGACAAAGGTGGTCTTAAACCATGTACTGACTGAGGTAGGACAGACCGATAAGATAATTTTGAGAGTAGGACCCTACTTGTTTGAAACAGGCTTCCACCAAGTTTGAAGGGAACATATTCCTAGAGGACCAAAAGGTTGTTCTTAGTTGACTGTTAAGACATGGACGTCTTAACTTATGTGTAATGGTCAGCTGGTTTTAAGGTTTTAAAATAACATTCATATGTAACAATTGACCGTGTTGGCCAATCACAAGGGTTTAAGTGATGGTTAAAGTCTCTCAAAATTGTCACTTAACACTGGCCTGGGAAAATATTTTCCGTTTTGCTCACCTGACCAGGTCCAGGAATGCATCTGGAGTCTGCACCACCTCAATGCGGCCACTAGAGGGGGATGGTGTGTCCTTGGTGCCTTTTCCAGGCTGTATGAGGACAACAACAACAATACCAGTGAACACAGCAATGATCGTGGTCACCATGTAGTAAAGCAAAGCCTGCACTCCCATTCTGCCAGTAGCCTTACTGTCTAGTGAAGAAATGCCTGAAAGAAAAGTACAAAACACGTTAGAATTAACGTTTCGAAAAACGCACTGGTTAGGATCCCTGATTACCTTTGATACTGCAAACTTTATATGAATGCATATTTAATGTAGAACAAGCCAGGCAAACTGAAAAACTGCAAATACAGTAACCCTATTGGTGTTATACTGTTTAACAAGAATTAATTGCAAGTGTTTGTTAATTGCAGTTTTATTATTTGAATGTTATGAACATTTTTTGTGTATTTTGTCACTCTGTTATTCAAATTTAGCAATACAGTTCACAGGGCAAGACAATGGTGAGAAAGGACAACCCTTCTGACCATTTAAGAAGCACATTCATACCTGTGACCAGACTGGACACGAGGAGGGGCATCACAAGCATCTGCAGCATTCTCATGAGCATCTCCCCGGGAAAAGAGAAATATCGAATTTGTCTGGCAGTCAAACTGGAGCGCAGAGCAAAACCCAGCACAACTCCTGTAAAACAAACACATTCAACTCGTAAACTAGATAATTGCACATACCGGTCAAATAATTGCCTGTTTATCCCTCAGTAGATCCCCACAAAACTAGACAGATATCTGGGGAAAAACTTGGAGCTAACCCTAAACAACCTGGCTAAACACATTGGCTTGCACTTGCCTATAACCACTGCAGTCACAGTGATCCCTACGAAAGCGTTGTTCTTGAGGAAGGTCTTTACATGAACGGGAAGGCTTCTGCCCTGAGGTCCAAGGGGTCCTTGTGTCTGCCCAGTGGTCTGGGGCTCCTGAAACTTTCTCTTCACAGAACTGCCATTAGAACTGGGAGGCATCTCTGTCATGGTATATCCAGAGGACAATGAGCGTATTAGTTATGTATTAGTAATGCTTATTTAGATATGTTTGATGTGTTCAGCAACAGCTTCAGCTTACCAAGCTTTTGTCAAAAAGCACACTGGGAAAGAAGAATATCTATGAGTGTTTTACAATGACAATATCAAAGGAGAGAATAAGGAGTAGATTTTCATACCTCTTCGTACTTGGGAAAAGTTCCTTTTGTTTTTCTGTCGTTACTCACTTTACTGTCTGAATGTATGACTTTTATGCTGTCAACAATCTCTGTGATGTTTTGGGCACTCTCTTGTATGTGCTGTTTGGGCGTAGTCCTTATCAAATGCAGTATAGTTGTCTTACTGAGAACGTCAACAACATTTTAGTAAAGGCTCTTCTGTACTTAATTTCATACCCTATCTAATGTCATTAGATAAATAATGAATATAAGTCAATTTTTACATTACAATCTTTGAATGATTGAGACAGAGTTTATCTAAATTACTAAGTGACTACTCGTGTGTCAATTATCAATGGCATATTTTAAACAGTGTGTGGCAGTTACTAGAATGGCCTTATCACCTTCCTACATGTGTCATACTGTATAGCTAGATAGTATATGCCGCTCTCAAAAATTCTCAGTTTTACAGCTTAGTGTTTTTGTGGTGATGCTAATGTAAACAAAACAAAACAGCAGACAATGTATTCAGACAATATTATGTTACAGATATTAACCATTAACCCAATACAACATAAGATAAATAGGTAAGAAAGGAATTAGGGGATTAATATTGGCCATGAGAGAGAAGAATTAAGTATGAACCTGTGACCTCTTTAACAGATGGTGTCTATATAAGAGTGCCAAGAACAGGTCATGAACCTGTGTTTTGAACACAACCTGATCTCAAAGTTCTGAGGTACAGTGAGAAATGGATGAATGCCCAGTCTCATATTAGACGTGAGACTGACCGTGCCCAAGGAGTTCACCCATGTTCACCAATCTTGGTGCTTTAAACTGGAAAGTAAATTTATATAAATGCATTCGATGCACATTAGGTTATGGAATTAAGGAAAATTCTAATGAAAATGTGTATTTTTATTAATTAAAAGCTAGTATCAACACTGAAAGGCAAATAGAAATCAAGTTTTTGACAAACCTTCTTTCCATATATAGTGCAGTACTGTTTTTGTCTCCTGAAAACCCCATCTCTACAGCGGTGGTAACCTGAGCTGGGAGTGAGGCGTTGCCCATAGAGTAGCTCTCAGGGGTTGATAGAACTGGGCACGATGCTGGCCGACAGCCCTTAGTCATTGTCAAAGGGGCTTCTATTCAGATCAGGGAAAACGATGAAATGCTGCTATTATAATGGGGAACCAAAGGGCCCTGTGGTAGCCGACACCTGATCCCCTCTATTGCCTTGCCCCTCTTTTGTTCCAGTATTTCATATCTGACACATCCCCAGCAGCAGGCCCTCAGAGTTCATTTCATACTTGAATTGCAATGGACCTTCGTCCCGGGGGTTGTGCAAGTGTGTGTGTATGTATGTGTGCGCGCGCTCAGCAATGGGGAACAAGCAGACCATCTTTACAGCACAGCAGCTTGACGCCTATCAGGTTGGTGTGTGTTTGTCCCTTCTTTTCACGTTCACTTTTTCTGGTAGCTTGTCGTCTTCAAAGGAGTAAAATGTGCCGACTTGCTGATTGAGTAAAATGACTTTGGTAACTTCACCCCGATGTTCCTTTCATGTGGGCAGTAAAATGGGCGAGGGGGGGTCAGGTGCATAAATGACAGAGGTCTTGACACACTTGTCACACTTCTTTTGTACCTTTGTTTGAGGAGGAAATAGACAGTAGACATAGCAGGGGAAAAGTGTGTTGTCAAATATTACAAGTTAGTGTCAGTATTCAAACCAAGCATACTAAAGCTGGCCTGGTAGCATTTGTTATCATTCGTTTAGGTTTTATTCTCTCTGCTTGTGAAAATATCCCCTCCGGCCAGTGCTCCTCTTATTAAGTTTTCCAATAAACATCTCATGAACAGTTTATTATGAAGATACACGTACATATACATTGGTTTCAAAAGTAAAATCACTTTGAAGTGATTGTGTGCTTTTCACACCTGGAAAAAATGTTGTTATTTTTTGTGTGTTCAACAAGAAACTATAAAAATTGCACAATTACACATAATATGGTGAGGGTCAGCTATGATATTTTGTTTGGCAATCATGGCTTTGCTCAGGGCAGGGGCATTTGTTATAAGTCACACTGATTTTTGAGTAAGTTATCACATTATAATGCTAATCAAATAGTTAAAATTATACACATTTATTAAAAGTAAAAATAGACTAGTCTTGTCTTTGACCCATGACATTTGCATTAAAACCTGTAGTTAACCATTACACAGACACATTTCAACTATATTTATAGTGCATCAACCAACTGTGGACAACTATATACTGTATGTGCAGTATTTTAATACATTCCTTATAGTGTTAACGTAACTGGGAAAATGTTCTTACTTTAAGAACAATAAACAATTTGAAATGTTTTGAAGTAAACAATAATGGCCCCTAAGTAGCATAAGTTAAATTGGGATGACTTCTTCTGCAACATGTTTAAGTGTATCAGTAATAATTTAATTTTGTCATAGGTTTTGAAAACCTAAAAAGGCTATTTTTAGACAAGGCCTTTACACTATTTAATTTGGTTCTAACACATATTGTACTAAATAGAAATCATACCCGAAAAGTTTGGCAATTTATTGCAAATTATGTGCATAATATAAAGACATTTTTAGCTTGATTTGTGTCTGACAATCTGACCTATGATTTGTATCCAGACTTCTTCACTTAATTCATCTGAAAAAACGTCTGCTAAATGAATAAATGTAATGTAATTCAGCTACCTAGAAACTGTATAATGCTATATATGCATGTTGATGTGAATATGGAATACAATATTTTGAATACAGATTAAAAAAATAACATATTACTCATTTGGTAAACATACTTGTCATCTTTAAAAAACTTTTATTTGTATGATTTTAATCAGTGGCTTGAATGAATTAATGTTTCTTTTAGGACTGCACATTCTTCACCAGGAAGGAGATTCTAAGGTCAGAAGCTGCTCGTCTCAAACTGTTCTTTAAATACTTTTTAAATGTTTTCATGACCCCACGATGCATATTATGTGAAATATATTATTATTTGATAGGACATTCATAGATTGGAAGGAACTCTCTGGGCAAGCCCCAAAAAGGGCAATGTGCATGTGAATACCCTGAAAATGAACTACTAACTAACCCTTCTCAAAAGGGGTGGTTGTAGAATGAGATTTGTTTATCAAATTCATCAACATATATTGATAATGTGACACATTTTCATGTTTCCTACTATGACACAACTGGTGATGACTATGAAATACTGTGACAAAACATTTTAACAGTCAATATTCAACACAATTCAAAAAATTTATTGTTCCAAATTCTTTTGGTTGCCTAAATGAACAATGATTAAATGAATCAAATAAAAACCTCATACTGAGTGACATTAAATACTTTAATTGTATTTCAATTCAACTGAATCTAGTTACCTTTAACCCGAAAAATGAAACTACTTTCCATTTAAGTCTTTGGAATGCACAAACGACTGACAACGCCTTTATAGTGCATACCATCATTTATTCCAGGTATAAGTAACTATTAGTCAACCAAATTGAGTGTGTTATTTGTGTCTCTTTAGGTAAGTTGTAAATATGACACTCAATCACTTGTTACTCAAAGCTCATGTGCCAGTATTTTGTCATCCTATGTCACTGAATCTGCAAGTACGGTGAAAGTCATTCATTCATAAGTCATGCATTAACGTGTAGTAACAGGACACCAAATAGACTGTGTGAAACGAAACATCGCAAAACATACTGAATAAAAATAAATGTTTCATCTGCCCTGATCAGATACTTGACTCTTTTCCAGATCCCTCTGAAATATACCATTCCTATACATAAAAAGAAACCTGACATCATTTGACCATGATTGAAAACACAATTTGGCAATGTTGTAACCCAGCATCATATTTAAACAATTTCAACTTTCCGACCCCGTCCAGGCTGTTCTACCGCTATCGGGATTTGGCACCACAACTTGTTCCTCTTGACTACACCAATAACCCAGATGTGAAGCTACCCTATGAGCTGATTGGCAGTATGCCAGAACTGAAGGTATCTCTACCCTAGCACAAACACACACACACACACACACACACAAACAAACACACACACACACTGCAGACCCGCTTCCCCTGTGTCGTCTATCCATAATTAATGCTCAACTAATTGACAGTCTTTGAACGGCTACGAGTTATCTGACTCTTTTAAACTTGGAGAAAGCCCATGTGTCCCTTAGGGGCACACTTGGTCCCAAACAGGTCAATTATGTGCCTCTTTAGACACAATGAAAACAACGTAAACCAAATGTAAACATCCAGTTCAGTTGCTGAGGTCCATCATGAAAGGGTTGAAAAAAGGACTTTTTGAGGAGAGTTTGCTGTCAGAAATAAGAAAAAATGATTTATGATAGTGATTTCCTGTTCCTCAGGACAACCCTTTCCGTCAGAGAATCGCTGAGGTTTTCTCTGAAGATGGAGAGGGAAACATGACACTAGATGACTTCCTAGACATGTTCTCTGTGCTGAGCGAGATGGCTCCACGAGATCTGAAGGCCTACTATGCATTCAGAATCTATGGTAAGCACCTAAAACACATCTTGTTGCAACCCAGACTGATTGAAAAGCATAACAGCATACAGATTTGACATCAACAGGGAATCAAATGCCAAGCTCCCATCTCCTACATTAACTCCCATCTAGCACAAACTTAAACAAGGGCCAAATATTTGCTTTTTGTGCACCTTGTCACACCTCTTTCTGTATCTTTAACTGTAGAGAGAGAGAGACAAAGAACGAGAGGGAGACTACTTGAGGAGTTTCCATTGCCACCAACATCAGTAGCCTATGCGTCTATAGCATGAGAGGAGACCACAGAACATTAACTACGATGGGAGCACGGATCAGAGTTGTGAATAATTGATAAGACCATTATGGAGGGAGCCAGACTGTGAAAACCCAGGTTGGTCCTGGGAGGGGGGGGGGGGGGGAGGTTAGGACTCCTAATTAGGTGAGGCTGACAGATGAAGATGTTCCCCATCACTTAGCCATGGTCATGGGTCAACTTGAGTTTCATCCATTATTAACAGCCTGTTCAAAACAAATAAAAAAGGACAGTTTCAGTTGGGGTTTTTTACACGCAACTGTGCCCTAACACAACTAATCATCAGAAGGTCAATTACTTACTGTCCTGAGTGACTGTATTTCTTTGGAAATGAATTCTTAATTGAGCATGCCATTGAAACACATCTCCATAAAATGCTCATTGGTTAAAACAAACACAATGTTTAACTGTAAAAAAATACCCTACTCGTTGTTCTTTCTCTCTCCTGAGACTTCAACAATGATGACTTCATCTGCAAATCAGACCTGGAGAAGACGCTGAACAAACTAACGCGTAATGAGCTGACCGAGGACGAGGTGAGGATGGTCTGCGACAAGGTCATCAACGAGACGGACCTGGACAACGACGGCCGTCTGTCCCTTGAGGATTTCCAGCACATGATCGTTCGAGCTCCAGACTTTCTCAGGTATGCTAAAGTGTAAGTGTGACACGCATGAGGGATTTCACAGAGGGAAGTCGATGAGAGTGTGATTTATCCAACAATGGGAATCTTGCTTTGATGTGCATGGAGTGTGTGGTTGTAGTAGGCAATGAACTTACATTTACATTTAGTCATTTAGCAGACGCTCTTATCCAGAGCGACTTACAGTAAGTACAGGGACATTCCCCCGAGGCAAGTAGGGTGAAGTGCCTTGCCCAAGGACACAACGTCAGTTGGCATGACCGGGAATCGAACTGGCAACCTTCGGATTACTAGCCCGACTCCCTCACCGCTCAGCCAACTGACTGAACTTAGCAGGCTTGTTCATTTTGAGTTCCTAAAGAAGTATGTTAACAGTGTATACATCCCTTTCCTATCTTCAGTACCTTCCATATAAGGATATGAAAAGCTGCTGCGGCGATGCTAGAACAGCTCACTTCCAGTGCGACCAAAGATACTGAGAAGCATTTTCGATGACTTCAGACCAACAAATGGGGACTATTTTCCAATCCATCTGCATCAGCAGAGCACCTGTTTCTACCAAAAGATCAGGTTATGGACCTGGGAGTTTTTGGACGTGTCACATTTTCCTTTAGAATGGTGTTCTTTACCATAGCTAGTAGTATGTTGACATTCTTACGTGTGATATTTGTCATAGTTTTGATAGATCCATTGTCACATTTCTATGTTGAGCTGATACAGACTTAGCAACTGATCAATTACATGGACAGAGTTCTGGCTTCACTTCAGGAGAAGGCTCATTCGCTGTAACTATCAAGAGTGTGCGCGCATTCTGGTCTGTGGGGCTCAGTTACACTATCTTATAAGAATCTGACAGTGTTCTCAAAGGGCAAGGAATGGAAAAGAACGTGTAGTGAAAGCAGTCAGCCACGCCCAGGCCAACTGATGAGTTTGACCATAGACAGCTCATTATCAATCACGCTGAAGGTAGGACAGGCAAAGGTTCAGATTGTTAAAAGAATCTTGTTTTATTAAATCAAAAGTACAGACATCTACAAACTGTAGATCATTTTCCCATATGATTTTTAGAAAGTACAGTACATCTCTTTTAAACTGATATTTACAACAGATTGTTTTCCTTGAAGATTTTATGTAATTTTTTCTCCCTGTGCACCTCACACAAAACACAACATAATTAATTTGTGGTAATTAATTTGCATTGACTGACAAGAAAAATAATAATCATAAAAAAAGAAATTCTTGATAACAAACAAAGAAATTATGGGGAATGATTAAGTTTCAAACGTTTTTGTTTGAAAAGTTTCATACAACTCCCATCCATGTCTGTTCCTTATACTTAAAGCTGTCATTCTTGTGCCTAGCTCCACAGCAGTCTGCAGTAACACAGAGACTTGGCTAACCATTGAAAACACCAAATTCCACAAATGCCGGGTGGGATATCAAGTTCTTAGCTCAATGCAAAGAAGCCAAATAGGGACACTCATCCTACTAAAACACCATTGATATGATACGAGACGATGATACAAATGGCATGTCCTACACACACACACAAAACAATTCCAAATAACAATACAATCACACAACAAAACGCAGAGGTCCAGATTTCACAATGCATAGCTCAAAATGGAAGAGATTGAGTATTGGTCATTAAGACAAATGGTCATGGCGCAGTACTCATGAGGTTCTGACAGCTATTGAATGGTGCAGGCTCGCAAAGAGGATCCCCTCTGTTGTGCATGTTGTAAAATAAAATTCATTTTCAAACACAAATGGGAAAAAAAGTAGAAATGACAGATTAAAGGAGAGTAGGTCGGGCCAGCTGCTGTATTCATACAGAATGCAAGTTCAGTTCAAATGTCTACACCATACATATCCACTCTCTTCTGCTTGCAACTTGTGGGAATAAAGCAAAAACACGCACTGCTTTTTCAGTGTAAGGTTTGAGTACACAGGTAACATTTGCTTGGTGTCGGAACAAAGTTCTTCAGCAGTCAGGTGCGCCACCTAGCTGTCATACAGGGGACTGACCACAAAATGACTGACCATGATCACACAAAAGTATTGAGTGGCTTCATAAGCCAAGAAATGGTCACATCAAGAATATACTACAATTTGGCAGGGCAGTAGCGCAGAGAGGAAACACAAAAGCCTCAAACACATAAATAAGTACTTTTGAACGTCTACCACAGTAACTTGGAAGACAACTCCCCTTGCTGGTTCCATGAGGGTGGAGCAAGGTAGAAGGAAGGTCGTTGGAAAAGAGATGTGGGGTTGAAAAGAACTTTATCCACGTTATGTTAAATATATGTTGATTTACGATGATCCAATGTATTGTAAATGTTATAGCATACTCAAGTGTAATATGTTCATATTGCAATCTATCACTTGGCACAGACTACACACAAAACACAGATAACTGGTAAAGTGCAAGGGATTGCATGAGTAGAAGGGGAGCTTGTTCACACTACAACTTAGGTGCTGACAGCATACACTTCTTATAGCTGCAACCAGAAACGTCATATAGCCAGGCCTTGAATCAGAGCAGATAAACACATATATGCCATGGATGAGTCTGAAACCATGGCAAACACAACGTGTCACCTTTCTTTTCCAGCTGAATACTCCGGGTCACTTCTTGAACTATAGAATGCCCAAAGCAAAACACCACATATTGGAGCTATAAAAATCCCCCAGCTTGAAGGTTTCAGGTCTGATCTTATAAGAGGACTAGTCTCCAATGCCATGACAGGGGCGACTAGTCCACAGACCACACAATACTTGTAGAGAGCATGCAGTAGGCACAATGTCAAAGGATAGACAATGCCACTACTGAAATGTCTACGCATTCAATCCCAAGGATTGTCTATGGACATGATGTAAGCAAAACGGAATGGCAAAAGCATAAACCAAAAACAATTAAAATATATTACGGCATAATCAAATTATTTTGATGGATTGTTGTGTTGACGTGTACTCTGGGCTATCTCCATACATTTTACAACTCTGATTCAGCGCCTACTAAAAGCTAATCGGTCTCTAGTTTATTGCGGTGTATTCAAGAACAAGACGAATAGAAACTGCTTTGTATCACACTGTATTCTCAATATTAATCATAATAGGTTATTCATGATTACACCTTCAATATTGGGCTCCACCTTTGGCAGCTGTGCAACCAGATTCAGTGAGTAAAAAATAAAAGTACATGATGCTTAATGGAGACTAGAGATGGAAGGAAGAGCCTACCTTCTGGGTGATACTGAATAACTGTACTGGACCCAAACCGTCTTTTGTAAGTGGGAAAAAAATGTGCTTCACAAAAAAACATGTTGATCGTTCCCCTGTCCTGGAGTTTGTTGCTTGATGGACTTGGAGGACTGGGAGGATAGGCGGGGGAGGCAGAAAGAAAAAAGGGGGCGAAAGGAGAGTGCAAGCATGGCAAGCACAGTCCAGATGACCAGCCCTGGAGGGTGATCCTTGGTGAGGAGATGAGAGAGGGGGAGATGGTTCACAGATGGTTCACAGACAGCTTCCTGGGGGACATTATAGGTAACTGCAGCTAAGGCCTTGGGCTCCTGCTCACAGTAGGGCACAGCGGAAGAAGCTGGTCTTCTTCTGGGGCTCTGAGATCTTCACTCCATGACTGCTGCCCTGTGGACTGTTACCCTCCTGGGACACAGAAACAGACATAGGGCCACGAGTCACTAACAACATGAGAGCTAGTCTGGCCATACACACAGTCCAGACACTTACACAAGAAACTCCACTGGTTGAAGAAATTTTGATTCTCTCGTCTGTTTGGCCCTGTGACAGGCAGCTTCAAAGGTTTAATTAATACACTCAAATATGATGAGGCGTAAACTTACCAATTTTGTGTCCATTTTTGATTTGATGTCTCGGGCGAGTGTCAGGAAAGACTACAAACAAACAAAGGAAGCTACGTTAACCATGTGTCATTATTTGGTAGTACCTAGAAACTCAGTGTTGCATTTTGCCTTACTCACATTTTCCACGTTGATATTGGCCTTCGCACTAGTCTCCATGAATTTGATGCCAAACTCTAGTGCCAGCTGAGGAAGCGAAAACACAACGTTTAAATTCACAATTTCAAGCCATTTCTACTGTGTAGTTGACATAAATGAAGGGAAGAAAAATGATATATATATAATTTTAGTCCTACAATGCAGGCCTCACCTTCTCTCCCCTATCTTTGGACACTTGCCGCTTGTCATTGATGTCACATTTGTTCCCAAGGACCATCTTCTCCACATCTGCTGATGCATGCTAGAAGATAAATAGTAGAAAGCCTACATGTTAGCTACAGGCTCTTGGTTGGTTGACAGTCTCATGACACGTCTGTGCTGCACACAGTAGGAAACTTACCTCCTCTATGTTCCTTATCCAATTCTTGATGTTGTCAAAGGACTTCTCATTTGTGATGTCATAGACTAGCATAATACCCTGTAATGAAAAGTATATTAATACATTATTATAGACTCAGATGGCCTTGAGTCTGAAAAAGTCACAGGGTCACTGAGTGACCAGGGAGGGAGAGTATAGCTCAGTGGTTAGAGCATTTGATTGCAGATCAAGAAGTAGCAGATTCAAATTACCCCCCAGTACTGTACACGACTTTGGGTAAAAGCGTCTTCTAAATTAATACAATATTTACATTATTTATAAAACCCCCCCATTTGTAAATACCATTACATGGCTGACCTCTCCAAAGCCTTCATCACTGTGTAGTAATTAATAAGGTTTAACCTTTCCAATTGGATTCCAGTGTACAAGACGACTACAGTTACATTCACCTACCATTGCTCCCCTGTAGTAAGCTGTTGTGATTGTTCGGAAACGTTCCTGGCCGGCTGTGTCCCTGCAAGACACAAGAAAAGTGAACAGGAGGTTCACTTTTCACAGCTGATAGTTGTTGACGTTCAGGACGTGCACACTCAGATTGCTCACTTTACACAACTTATGAGGACAGAATGAATGTTGGACCAAACAGTACAGTGTTGTGTAGACAACAGGCAGAGGAGAGATCAACTTACCATATCTGCAACTTTATCTTCTTCCCGTCTAGTTCTATCGTCCTAATCTTGAAATCAATTCCTGTCGTACATAGAAAGTGAATTTGCATGTGAGTTTACCAAAAAGATAGTCAAGTCAGGTTAGTTCACTGGGTACTTACCTGTATCATCGTATTGAAGATAAGAACAAGCAAACTAAATAGCAATGCTAGCACGTTAGACTGCTAAGTGAGTCAGGAAGAGAACTAGCTAGCTCGTTAAAGTAGCACGGCCAGTATTAATGTTAAGTCCTTCTTAGCCTACTGTACACCACAACTTTATTATTTTACTGTATCTAGCCAATTGGAGTTAGTCTAGCTAAGACCAATCGAAATCGATAGTTAGCTAACTAAGTAGCCAGTTAGCTTGTAACACATCCTCAGTAATACAGGAAATAGCCTTCTCATGTTTGACAGAAACTGCCTGGCCATTTTAGCTAGCTAGCTAGTACAGTAACAAGCTAGAGTAATGTGGCGCTAGCCAGCTATCCTAGATGTTCTTATTATTAAGAATTTAATAGTTTGAATAGTGTCTGTAAATCCGTTTGGTCATGCATATGATATATTAGCCTGCAGGCTAGCTACCATCTACGTTTGTAGATATACAAATTGCTGTTATTGTTTGCTATAATGTTACATATTGTCAACTCATATAGCATAATCATCGTCGGCTAAGTAAAACGTTAGGCTAAGCTAGCTGACGTTAGCTGCTAACACTAGCCTAGCCTCAACAGACCTTCAACGTTGTGAAAACACATGGATGGCTAGAAAACCACAATAAAGTCATACCTATCGTCGAGATGAATGTTGAGTTGAATGCATCTTCTGAGAATCTGAACAAAACACAGGTTTTTCCGACACCGGAATCCCCAATTAAGAGTAATTTAAACAAATAATCGTATGTCTTCGCCATACTTGATATTGCGGAAATCCCGCCCGGCAAAGCGCTGTACCGCGGTGCTACCAATAGTGACGTTGCCTGCCTGTCACCTGAGGTCATGGCCTCGGCAGCAAACAGTTGGATGTCATACCTTCGATATCGGTTCGTAATCTAAAGAAATGTCTTCATTGTATTGCAGTAAATACAGTTAACACTGTTCAAGACGGTTACATTCTATCCTTCTTATGTTTTCTGTCAGCCAACTGAACAGTATAAATGTTATATTTAGAAACCGAGTGTAATGAAGGTATAATAAAAAAGGCCTATAAAATGTAAAGTCAAACACATTTTCAAATACTTCCACACCATATATACAAATAAGACTCTCAGCTGTTTAATTTATACATAATTTCCTACACAATTTTGAAATGCTGCATCCTGTATTGTTTTAAACTATTGGTATGACATTATACTTCTGCTTGGGCCTTCTCATGCATTGGGAAAAGTATATCAAAAACATAAATAACAAAAAGATGGTGTGAATATTAGAATCAAGATATTAATCAGGGCAGTGAGGAATCCATTGCAACTAGTGGTTGAAAAAACTTTTCATGGAATGTTTTCTTCATAGAATGTTGATTCTTCTTTGGTCTTGAGACACAATTTCCTTTTATTCTTCTTTGTTACAAACTATTTAGCTCTTGTAGAGTTTGGTCCAGGACTTGTTGCATCCCCAAATTTTCTTCTTTTGCGCTGGATAGATTTTCTGTAATGTAAGTTGAATACAGATTTCACATGACATGGATCCGAGTTGCAGTATAACGCCACCATCTCACTAAACCAAATATTTACAGACCTCATTAGCCTAGGTGGACGTGGCACAATACGCTTGTCAGCATGTTGCACAAAAGTGACAAGCATATCATGCCAGGTCTACCCAATATGTAGAGGTCTGTAAAAATACAGCACAGTAGCATCCAACATATATGTAATAGCACAGTTTTGTTAGTTGGTAACTAAACACATTTTCAAGGTTTTGTGTTGACAGATATTGACTCAAACAATATGACTGCTATTTACTGTTAGAATCTGTAGTGTTTGTCATTGCAACAGTGTGTGTTCAAAACATGAATTGCTTTTAGATAGATTTTCTCAATTAAAGATGCAAGATGAGTAGGACTAAAAAGGTCAGAAGAGTAGAACCAAATAGAGCAGGAAGACATTTATTGAAGCTTTTGTTTTCACAGAAAAAAGAAATGAAAAATGCTGGGAGAGGAAAAGAGTAACGTGACAGATGAAGGTTGAAAGGTCATCTACAAGGTATTCATATCATTGAGGGCATGGTCCAGCTCCTCGCTAATAGCCTTGTATTTCAGCTTCTGAGCATACAGTTCATCTGGAGGTCAGAGGCCAACAGGTCAGAGAGGTTGGAGATAGAGGGGCCACAGAAGCAGAGGAAACAGCAGAGACCACAGCAGGGGATAGGAAGAGAGAAACCGAAAGACAAGAGGGAAAATAGCGTTATCAGAGATCATCAATGAGAAGATAAATGGGGTAGATAACTAAAATAGTTATTTGTCTATTTCGAAACACAAGAAGTGAAAAAAGTTAAGAGAAAGTCAGAAGGTGTGACAAGTTTACCTTCCAAGTCATCTATAGTCTTTTCCAGTTTCGCCACAGTCCTTTCTGCAAACTCTGCACGGGTCTCCGCCTACAGGAAGAGCATGGAGCTAATGAAGTGTTGTATATTGTACTATATAGTCTTGCATGGCCTACTGTGTGTGTGTGCGTGTGTGATATATATTACAGATATATTTGTCCTTACTTCTTTCAGTTTATCACCGAGCACCTTGATCTCCTCTTCATATTTGTCTTCTTTTTCAGAGTACTGCAGAGACAAAGTAATAGATTATTTAAAGGGTGGTTAAATGCAGAACTATAGATGGACCAATGCCATTTAGACACATCTTTCTGAAGATATAACAATGAAAAACAGTACATTCTTTGATAAGTACTGCATAACATTGTTTACCATTGTAAATATACTAAACAGTAAATGTTAGTGCAATTTAATACTGACCTTGTCAGACTGAGCCTCCAGAGACTTCAGGTTGTTGGTAACATTCTTCAGTTCCTCTTCCATATCGCCGCATTTCCTGTGGAACAAGCGAGCAGAACCAGATAAATGCTTGTGATACTTCTGACAGATTATCTCCTGGTCGGGTGAACATGGACGGTAATGACAGATACAAAGTGTCATGATTATTGACACTTCACTTACAGTTCCGAAATTTCAGCCCTTTCCTCCGCCCTCTCTAGCTCCCCATCCAGGATGAACAGCTTGCGGGCAACCTATGAGGAAGCGCCCCATCATTGAAATGGGATCTCTTTGACAACAACATCATTATAAAACAATCATGGTTGTATTGTTTACTCATTGATCTGTTGAATGGTTTCTCTCTGCGCATGAGTACTGTGCATTTTTGGTGTGCTCTACCTCTTCGTATTTGCGGTCCGCCTCCTCTGCGATGTGCTTGGCTTCCTTCAGTTGCATCTCCTGGATCTCCATTTTCTCCTCGTCCTTCGTTGCTCTGTTCTCAATAACCTTCATGCCTCTGATGAAAAATACAATCACACAGGGTCAACAAGAAGCACGATAATCTATGGAACTAGGAAATGATGACCACAAATCACTAAGTCTTTTTAGGGAGCATCTTTTTGATTTTGAGCAAACCAGCACACTGAGCCCAGTTGGACTCCTTGGCCCTTTCTGACCTCTCGCTTTCATCCGCTGCTTTCTCTGCCTCCTCTAGTTTCTGCAGCGCTGTGGCCAGTCTCTCCTGGGCCCGGTCCAACTCCTCCTCCACCAGCTGGATCCTACGGTTCAGAGCGGCCACATCCCCTTCAGCCTGTGGGGTTGGAGAGAGGATGGGGATTCAAGGGCTGATGTTAGTGAATGTCAGGGATGCACATCCACAGCTAATGTCATGTTTTCATAGTACACGTTTTGTGAAAAGTATAGTATGAAATAAGTAATTGAATAATTTGTATTCAATCAATCAAAAGGTACTGTTGGTGTCGATTTAGTAGAATACGGGTGGCCTGGGAACTTTTAGTATACCCCAAGGAGATTTTGAACAAAGCCTGAATTTAGGTTATCATAGGGCAACTTTTCAGACTTCCTGTGAGCCTTGTCATCTGCTAAATTTGTAGATAGTGTATGTCTGCTCCCTTTTCCGGTGCAAAAGAAACACTATGTTACAGACTTCTCGACCTTGTGTAGGTTATTAGACCACATTTTTTTTATCGTGCTTAGGCAGCAAAGCACCACAACTGTCAAAGAATGTAAAATGTCAATACAAAACAACAAAAAATTGAAACCCCACACGTTTAGGTCTTTAGATGACTTTCAAATGATTTACTTTCACTAATTTCCAACGTAAACTTCACGTAAAATTGTAAAATATCTAGGCGCCACAAGAGGCACCCACCCATTGGACTACGGTCAGACGTGCAGAGTTTGCGTTTTATATGCATGATTAGCGACGTAGGCCTACTGTACTTATCGTCAAAGGTCCAAAAGTGTTACTCGGTCCCTTGTCTACGTTTACATGTACAAATGCATGCATTTTGGGTTTCTCACACTTTCGCGCTGTTCTCGCTCTCTTTCCAGCTCTCTCTGTAAAATTAATGCTTGGTCCTCGGCATCATCTGCTTGTTGTTGAAGAGCTTGGATTTTCCGTTTAATCGCTTCCATTGAATTCAAGTTTAAAGTCTACCCCAAAAAAAGTAGGCTACAACTTTGATATTAAAAAAAACTTAAGCCACAAAAAGTTGACTACAACGAAAAATAATTCAGTCAAACAAATCAGTGAGTTTATGAAGTGAAAGAACTTCCAATGGTAGCCAACAAGATAAGTGAAGACTTCAAGGAAGTAGATTACTTTAGCAAAGTAAATGGGCTGGGAGTTTTCAGGAAGTTTATGGGCAGGTCCTCCAATCCTGGGAAGAAGTCGGTCCCAGATGACATCACAATTACAGAGGGGGAGGTTTTTCAGCAAGAATGAAATTTCCTTCCTGGTTCTTCTCTTCAGGACATATATGGAATGTGAAAGGTGTATGGCCCACTTTTGTCCGTGTGGGTCTGTAATACAGTCATTTATATGTGCACATAAAGTAGTGTACATTTGATAAGAACGTGCAGTAAAAAAGGCCAGTTTCTATTACTTGCTTTATCATCCAGATGCATGTAGTGCCTGGTTCTCACACAGCTGGAATGTAAATTGATTTAGTTGCTGACATGACCGGAAGAGAATGGACTGTAACACATTCCTTGAGAGCTCCCTATTTCCTCTCTCATGTCTGAATGTGTTATCATGAAGATTTGTCACAACCCATTTTTTTAAGCATCAAAACATGCTAATGAAATTAATCACAGATGATGTATAATTGAATGAAAATATACAAAATCACCCTCCTAATAAAGCCAATGTCAGGTAATGTTGCTTGGATATTGCATGTAAAGAATACTATGCTATTTATTGTCACCTTGTGGGCATCAGCAGGTACACATGACTGTAATACACTGTACAAAAATGTCATGAGATTAAATTAATTATCCCAGTATCTATCCATACAGGCAAACATCTAAGGATTTATATGATGTGAAATCCATAAATTAGGGCCTAATGAATTGAGATCAAGTGACAGATTGTTTTTTAAATGTTTATTTTTATTTTTTTCAGTCTATTTACTAGTCTGCTTAAACATGGAGATACAGCAGAACATAAACACTGAAATCAATCTTTAACAGCCCTTTGAGTTGACTACAGTTGGAAAGCCTTCAATCATGGAGCTTTAGGTTGAATCTAGTCCATCAGTGATTAGATCTACTCTCAGCCAGAGACGAAGCTCAAGTTACGCATGAGGCTGAATGTTTCAAGGGAATGCAGTCAGAGCCCAAACCGGTTTTCAAGGGAATGCAGTCAGAGCCCATACCGGTTCTAACTATCTCTACACATGCACTGTACCCAGATCTGTCAGGTCCTATGAAAACCCAAAGAGAAAGAGAGAGTTTGAGGAGAGTTTGATGTCTACTGTGGTCTTTGTAGAAAAGGGAGTCTGTGTGAGTTTGATCTTTGCAGAGTGCACGGCCTGGTTTAACAAGATCATCCATCATAGCCGACATGGTCTATCATAGCCTTTTGGTTTCTTTGTCATTTTATAGCTTCAGTTTAAAGTTTTCTGAATTAGAACAGAACAAAGGGGTTTGTGTGTGTGAGTGTCTGTGATATTTTCACCAGAAACACCACGAGCATTGGTTTCATTAGACACCGGAGTGTGCGCGGTTTCCCTGTTTGTTTTAGCCAAATTCCTGAGATTCCTGAGATTCCTGGACTGCCACACACCTAGCCAACTCTTGTCTTTCTACTGAAAAATATCCCATTGTACAAGCTTGATTCACTCAGTACACACAACTGAATCCATAAATGTTAAAAAGTATACAGTTGCATCCACTAGATCTGTTAATGAATATACTATTTCTACAGTATTGTTTCTAGTATTGCTTTTTCCATAGTTGGAAGGTCAATAGAGAGATGAATATATGCATATAAGCCCTCTGTGACATGCTTGCTTGTAAAAAGGGCTATACAAATACATTTGATTTGATTTGATATACACAGTAGTATTGTATAGCTTGTTGTCTATGGAAGATTTGGTAATGTTTTTAGTTATTTATAAAGATCACAGTTCAGATCTATTTCTAATTCATCCACAATTCTTATCACAAATAATCGGTGCTAATGCCATCTGTGAAAAACTGAAGAGTGTCAGGGTAGTTTGTTTTGGTTGTAGTTAGTTGCAATACTTAATCAATATTTTCTGGGCATCAAAGAAAAGGACATTTAAATGAACAAATCTCAGTCAATCGCCCCCTTGGAATTTGTCTTGAATGTTGTACACAAGTGACATTGAAAGTGAAAATGTATTTTATATGCTGTATGCCCATGACTATTTCTTACATGCTCACTAGAAAATTGGTAATAATACATGGGCGGGGGGAGGACGGGGCTTGGTGAATTGACATTATGTCCAGTACTTCATACTAGACTAGACCACTGCTCTAATATGTATTAACTTACGTCGGTTGCCTTCTTTTCAGACAGTTCCAGCTTCTCTTGTGCATCCTTCAGAGCCTCCGAATACTTGTCCAGCTCGTCCTCTGTGCCCTTGAGCTTCTTCTGCAGGCCCAGGAGCTCGTCCTCCAGCTGGAGAACATAAAACCAAAGTAGAGGGTCAGGAAAGGGATTCAAGAGAGAAACAAAGCTCTTTTTCTCTCCTTGATGTGTTTACATTTAGAAGAGCGAAGTCTTTCCATGGTTAAAAGGGTTAAAAGGGTTTAAAATCACCTGAATGCTTTGTAAACTTGTGAACTTTTTAATAAGATATTTAAAGCTTGAAATTAAACATGGATTTTATTAGCATTTTTGATTCTTTGATTCAACTCTACCTGGCATCTTCATAACGTTCATTGATGAATGGTCGAAAAGGAAATGGTGCTCTTTATTATAGTGCCCACCAACAACTTTCTTTGGGATGATGAGGAAAAAGGCCTATTTGATTTGTGACATCAAAACAATAGGTTCACATAATCCTTCAGACTATGTCCAAAATGGCTGTTGGTGTTGTGTGGGTGCTGTGGTGCAAGTGACAACCATTACTTGTGTGTTGTCATTTTTTACAAGGAGAATTAGTTATCTTAGAAAGGATTTCTGCCAGTTGCTTTAATGTTGATCCCTGCTTGTCCACACCTCACTCACCCCTCCCCTTGCTTTCTGAAATACCACTCATGCCTTCATTGTGCTGTCATCTCCCAGTAATAACAAAAGTTTGGATTCATCAAATTGTCTGTTTACATGACCTTCCTTGCTGCCCAATAAGATGCATCATAAACAGACATCAACATATATATTAAATAATTAAAATGTGACATGATAGATCACAGCCGTTAAGTTTTAGCCCTGTCAGAATGCAGTTGACTAAATATGGGCATGGTGGCAGTTTGGTGGTGTTTCTGCTTTGGAATGTTCCAGAAGTATAAGCAGACAGATAAGTGGTGGTCAGAAGGGCTGGACCCTAGAGTCTTGTAACTTACACCAAAGCAGGCTGCAGAGCAGCAGCTGAAATAGTTGTGTTTTTATTCCTGGTCCATCAGCATTGCTAGGTCTAATCCTCCTGGTGCTTTGTGGGTAACACCAAGGCAGGCCTCCTCTCTTTCTGTATCTCCCTGTGGGGTTCCCTCCATCCCTGTAACCCTCCATTCACCAAACATGATGCTCTGTCTGTTTGTGATGGTCGACTGGTATAAATGACACTTGTCAGGGCCTGGTAAATGACATTTGTTAACCTTATTTTTCTGGATTTAAAGATATTTGTGGGTATGTCATTTGAAACTACATTTTGGCACACATGTTTGTAACATTCATGTATGATTTTATACCACACTTTTCAATCCCTTGCTAGTTCTTGAATATCAATCAAAATACATGTTCTGATAATATGATCAAAGGGCACAAGCTTCCTCTGCTGCATCTGTAGATATATACTTCTTTAATACAGGTTTGATAGAAATCTTTAATATAGAGAAACCTTTCGACTTCTATAGATACAGATATCTGTAGATAAAGACATCTTTCCAACCCAGCCTTTACCAGCTCCACTCACCAGCTTACACTTGTCCTCCGCTGCCTTCTTGTCTGACTCGGCCTGCTCGGCCCTGTCGATAGCGTTCTCCTTGTCCAACTTCAGCATCTGCATCTTCTTCTTGATGGCCTCCATGGTTTCTGTGGGGGTATTTCAGGGACTACAAAAAACGGAAGAGAAAGGTTGGTAAATGGTCTGCTCTCAAAGCAAGAAGTACAGCGAGTCTTGTTTCTTCTCCTGGAGTCTGACAGGGGCTTCTCCGGAGCAGGTGAAGCAGCAGCTCAGAAAAGAGGGAGAGCAGAGGAAGGGAACAAGACTGAGAGCAGGAGCCGGGCAGGGGGCGAATGAAACCCTGCAGTAAACTCAGAGTGGTTTTTAAACTTCGCTGGGAGGTTTTTGGAGGCCAGCTCCAGTCCCTTCGGTGTAAGCTCATTCCCAGCATCAACCCCCACCCCCTCCTCCCCTCACCGCCGAGCACTCCCTCCAACCTGGCTAGCCCCAGAAAGGACTGTGCCCCTCCTCCCCCTTAATCTAAACCACCAAAGGCTCCCAGAGGAGACGCTTGGTGTACTTGGAGACTCTGGCCAAGTCTATCCCCTTCTCCTTTCTTTCCTTTTTAGACTGGACATGGAAAAGAGAAAAAGAATGATCGTAGTCACAAAGCAATGAGTGGTTAGTCATGAGGGACTTGAAAATAAGGCAGTGAGTCAGTCACATCTCCACAGAAGCAAGTCATCAAGCGTGTGGAGTTCAGAATGAAGTAGCTGTTAATCGAGGAAACATTCCTGCTTTGCCCATTGGAATGGATTTTTGATTTATCCAAGCTATCCTTTGTGCAGTGGAATGCTCAAAACGTATGTTAATAACAGTGTTGGTTAGAGGGGGACATAGTTTTCCTTCTACAAGAGAATGAAAATTAGATGTATGGAAAAAGACCCAGCCAAGGAAAATATGAGGAAATAGCTTTCTGTTTGCACACTCCATCAGTGTGAATGTACTTATATATTACCCTGTTCACCAAGGAGAGTTATACTAGGTGTGAATTCATCATCACGGATTTCATGGTTATCACTGTGATAGGATGTGACCCTGACCTGTTGAATGTATAGGTTAACCTTTTCTCCCACAATAAAACAAGTTTATAATGTGGTTGCTTTCTTGGTTTGTTAGTTATGAATAGAAACTATGAGGTAATACGACAGTGAGGAGATACTGTGGATGCATACCCTGACATCACTGTAAACTGGCCCCAGGGCCAGTTTGTCTGCACTAACAGCTCACACACACACAACAGCTGCTCTGACTAAAAATAAAGTCTGCTCAAAATCAAGCTATGATTCTTCCAGCGATAATATCAACTAACACCCAAAGGGATAAACTTGAAATAATTTGATGCTCAGTTAAAAGATAGACAAAGTAATTCCCAGCCGTACGTTTGTGCGGCATTAGAATGTCTCAAGTTATCACTAATTGTTCGCTCAAGGTGAATTTTTAACCTTTCTTAAGCACAGGCTGTTCCCCTGTCAATCTCTGCTGTAACTAGTGGTACACACAGGTCACCAGTTGTGTTTAACCTTTTCTAAATGGAGGTCACTGCTGAGGAAAGTCAAGGTATAAAGCCGACGCAGATTTGAGGTAAATCCCTTCCCATGATAGTGCGAGCAGTGTTTTCCCATAAGCCCTGTAAGAGTGAGAAATGTCTCACCTTGCAGCCTCTGTTCATCAACCCTCCAGACTTATGGTCAGCTCATGCTTTGAAGTTCAGTATTCAATTTTGTGTGCAATTACTAGCTCACTGAAACTATGTAAATATATAAATTTTGTATTCAAATAAAATATTAATACAGCCATGTTTGCTTCAAATTTCGATATCCTGAAAGGATGGCCTTTAGGCGGTATGTGTCCTGGTAAAAACATATTCAGAGCTGTGAGCATGCCTGGCTGGCATTCTTAAGGTGGGTAATTGTGTAATTGTCTTTGTAGTATATATAAACCGACCAATAAATGCTCCATCCTTCTTTCCAAAGGTTACTTCCTTACGAAGGCCCTTATTTGAAAACAAGTGACCTGAAATTACAGGAAACAGCCTTTATGTTTACAGCGTAGTAAACTGTTTTTTAATTCATTTAGTGTACAACTCTGGCTCACTCAGATTCTCAAGACATGCCGTTTATTACTACTTGCATCATTTTTGTAGCTGTTGCTAAACACTACGGATGAGCCTGCAGAAAGGATTTACTACAGATACTGTATTACCACAAAATGTCTTGCGAAGTGGTCCAAGCAAACTTGCTACTGCATAGAGTGAGTCAATACCTATGGTTTTGGGTAAGGATTTTACTGAGAGACTAAAGTCTTAGAGTTCACATTGTACACACTTGGGGTTGATGCTCCCAGGAGGGAGGAAGGGAAAGTCAGAAAGAGAGTCAGAGAAAAATTGGGAGGGAAGACAGAGAGAGAGGCATAAATGAAAGTGAGACAGGGAGAGAGAGACAAAGAGGGAGAGGGAAAGGGAAAGGGAGGGAGAGGAAGAGGGAGAGAGAGGAACAGATTTCCTTTTAAGGTAAAAACTCCCCCAAAAGCTGCTGGGTTGTCTTGGGAGTAGAGTTAATGTAGAGCTAAGTTTACATCCCAAAGGCTATGGGAATAGACAAGTAAAATTCAGTGTGTGTGTGTGTGTGTGTGTATTATATTTGTTTACAGGCTGTGGAACAAGGCTGGTGGGTGGTGGGGGTGTTAGTTTTTGCAATATGAAGCGATATTTGATGTTTCTCTTACTCTAGGACTACATTTACCGTAATCGTAATTGATCATTTACCATAAAGTAACGCTATTCAAAGTGGACTATGGTTTGTTGTTTTTTACCTGCTTAAGCTGTAGAACAATAATTGATTCAATAATTTACCAAGGAAAGTTAAGGAGCTTCACATTTTGTTTTGATTTAACATCGTCTTATTTCTGTACCGAAATATTGTTTCATTAGGTTTTTTTTTAGATCATGTTGTTCTTCCAGAGTAGGAATACACAGTAGGAATACACATCCAGTATTGTCTACACTACCCCTCTGTCTTTGCCAACTGTCAATCATAAAGTTGCTTCTGATTCAGCAGAGTTCAACAGAAAGCGAAGTGGCAAAGTAGCGTGCATCTGCCCGACAGCATAAGGTTGGCTGCTTGCGACCTCTTCTGTTGAGTAGCAGACAGCACGTACACGGACCACTTGGGTGGCTTGAATAAACTGCCTCTTCACAACTGAAAAACAACGCCTAAGACATTTTGAAAAGATATCTCCAGAGAAGCCGTATCTTGTTTTAAGCTTGCTGAAGCTTGTTCTTCTCAATTGAATGCATGTGGGTGTAAGGTTCCATAAAATAATATGACCTGTTATTTTAGAGTGTTGCAGCTTGTGTCTCTTCGTCCTTTTGATTGTCTCGGAAGCAGAGGGCGCTCTAGGACAGAAAGAAAAGCCTTGCCTCCTGAAGTTTACAACTCCTGAAGTCAGCCCTACTCCCAAATCTTTCCAAAGATTATTTAGGAGGTTGTCTCTGCTGTACCATACACAGTGGCAAGTCATTTTTGGTCCTTAAGACGACTCGAGGTTAATACTGGGATTACCTCCTAATTTAACTACACACATCAACATTGTGGGTTGTTTCCTGTGTAAAACTTCTTCGAAGATGTCATTAGTTTTACACATTGTAAACCGTCACGGTATTACGTCACGCGCAAAAATACCTCAACCTAAGGAAAGCTCAGAGAATGTCAAGAACATATTTTGTCACGGTTCTGGTGTGAAAACATTTGTATGTGGTGCTGTGATTGAGTGCAGACATAAGGGAAAGTGAGTGTGTGTGTGTATGTGGAGGAAGCTCATAAGTGGTTCCCACTGGGAGGAGAAAGACTGGCTGCTTCTATTTAGCAATGGTGGTGGATGTCTTCGACACACCCACACCAGTACACACACACACACCAGCACACACATACCCACACCAGTACACACACCCACACCTGTAGTACACACACCAGCACACACACCCACACCAGTACACACACCCACAGCAGCACACACACCCACACCAGTAAACACACACCAATACACACACACCAATACACACCCCCATACACACACCCACACACCGCCCTTATGTCTCATGTGAGCACATAAACACTGATGTGTCCACACTTCTGAACAAATGTTTATTACAGTTTTTTTCAAATGCTTACACACAAATTCCTTACTTTTCACACAATTTCTGAAACTTGACACTCAAAAACCAGAACCACACCTCAAATCTGCAAAACCATACGTACATTTTGGGCCTTTGACTCAGTTTTCAATTTCAGAAAACACTTTTTGCAAAACACATCGCACAATTCTCCATGTAACACACAAAATTCAAACAGGAAGCATCGTGATTTCCTATTTTTTTCCTATTTTTATTTTTTTTCAAACACAACCAATCAAAATGCCCCACTAATTCATCAGTGCCTTATACTAACTCCTCACATGTGCAAACACTCATTGCTTTACTCAATACCAACCAATCATGGCTTTAGAATAGGCCTATAAATAGCCTAATTTGAGTCGATTTACAGTGGTGGGTATCATTTGAACCTTTGTAAAATGATAACAGGTATGAAACAATCTACTGTAATGTACACATGTTCTAATGTACACATAACAGCTGTTTCAGCACAACACACTGTATACTATACACAAACATATATTTTAGCACCCATGCATCCATTGACTGCAGTGCACTGCATGATTGGTCACAGTTTGATGGATTACTGTATCATACTGTGCAACAGTACAGTGACTGTAAGAAGACATTCTGACAATATTGTCGAAAATAGTACTGTATGCTACAGTTCATGGCACACACACGCACCATTCCGTAATCACCTTTTGCAAAATTAGGTTTGGTTTCTGTCCTACTACACTCTTTCTTTTGTAATGTGTAATACTGTATTCACAACCACAAATGCTTACAGTAAAAAAAACTAGTTTGGTTTCAATCTTGTTTTCGTGTTTCCCAATTTTTCAGCATCTCTGCCATTAGTAACAGTTTTTTCCGATTGCTTAGACACAGAAATGTCAAATAACACACAGTTAGTGAAACCTGACACTCAAGGAGCAAACCAGCAGCCCAGACCTGCACAACTATAAGCACATTCTCAGCCTCACACTATTTGCATAATACTACACACAGTGTTTTGCAAATCACTAAACATACTTTTCTACATTAGACACAGAAATTTTAGATTATGTCACTTAATTGCCTTTTTTAGACACTGCCTTGAAAAATGCCACACATGTGAACCCATTGATCAAAGTCGGGCGTCAGGTGTGCAAGCACCTAGGTGCTTAATTGTAAACATACAGGCAACAGATCAGTGTACTTGTCCTCATCAAAAATGGAAGGTAATGTTGCAGGAAGAGGGAGAGTGGGAGCCCATGGAGGAAGAGAGGTAGGGAGGAGGAGAGGTAGACCTGGAGGCCGTGGAGGAAGAGAGGTAGGGAGGAGGAGAGGTAGACCTGGAGGCCATGGAGGAAGAGAGGTAGGGAGGGGGAGAGGTAGACCTGGAGGCCGTGGAGGAAGAGAGGTAGGGAGGGGGAGAGGTAGACCTGGAGGCCGTGGAGGAAGAGAGGTAGGGAGGGGGAGAGGTAGACCTGGAGGCCGTGGAGGAATAGAGGTAGGGAGGAGGAGAGGTAGACCTGGAGGCCGTGGAGGAAGAGTGGTAGGGAGGGGGAGAGGTAGACCTGGAGGCCGTGGAGGAAGAGAGGTAGGGAGGAGGAGAGGTAGACCTGGAGGCCGTGAAGGAAGAGGGCCAAATTTATCCAATGAAATTCAAGCAACATTGGTTGACCATGTTGTGAACCATGGGGCAACATTGAGAGAGGCTGGACAGAGAGTTCAGCCCAACCTCAGCCGATATAGTGTTGCATCAGTAATACGGACATTTCGCCAAGAGCACAGGTGAGAACTACTTTTCTCTACTGTCTATAGTACAGTAAAATGCAGCCTATATGCACTACATCAGTATTTTTTTGTACATATTCACTGCAGTCCATGATTGAAACAATGTCTAGAAGTCTGGCCTGTGACATTTAGTAAAATTTTTATTGTTCAACATAGGACTGAGGCCCGCCAAAATCATGGAGGAAGGGGCCAAATATTCTCAGACGAACAAGAGACAGCTATAATAAACATGGTTTTAGCCAATAATGCAATAAGCCCTTGAAACAAGCCCTTTTCAGTAATGTCAATCAGGTCTCCATATCAACACTGGGACGAATCCTTAAAAAACATAATGTTCAGATGAAACAATTGTACAAAGTGCCATTTGAAAGAAATTCGGAGAGAGTGAAAACCCTGCGTCATGAATATGTTGAGGTAAGTGATGGGTTTTTCACCGGGTGTGTTCAATGTGGACACAGTAGTTAGAGATGCTTTTTTGTTCAAACAAACTACTACAGTATTGACTATATATGTAAAGTGCAAAGGCACTTCACACAAAACCTACATGTACATGTATACATCAAAAGGCCTATACGTATTACAGTAGGCCTACTGTAAACTACAATGTGCTATGTTCTGTTTTGCAAATGGACAATCACAATCACAGCACCACATACAAATGTTTTCACACCAGAACCGTGACAAAATATGTTCTTGACATTCTCTGAGCTTTCCTTAGGTTGAGGTATTTTTGCGTGACGTAATACCGTGACGGTTTACAATGTGTAAAACTAATGACATCTTCGAAAACGTTTTACACAGAAAACAACCCACAATGTTGATGTGTGTAGTTAAATTAGGAGGTAATCCCAGTATTAACCTCGAGTCGTCTTAAGGACCAAAAATGACCTGCCACTGTGTATGGTACAGCAGAGCCAACTACATGACATTGTCACACCAGAAGACCAGATAGAGGCAGATCAGATGAGATACGTTGTCATCTGGGACAATGTATCTTTTCACCAATCTGCTCTGGTCCAAAACTGGTTTCAACAGCACCCATCATTTTCAGTTCAGTACCTTCCACCATACTCTCCCTTCCTTAACCCCATTGAGGAGTTTTTCTCTGCATGGTGGTGGAAGGTTTACGATCTCCAGCCCTATGTCAGGATACCCCTCATTCAAGCCGTGGAGGAGGCATGCAACCAAATTGATGCAGGGTCTGTGCAAGGATGGATTCGCCATTCAAGAAGATTCTTCCCTCGCTGTCTGGCGAGAGAGAACGTAGCCTGCGATGTGGACGAAGTGCTCTGGCCCGATCCAGCTAGGCGAAGAGATGATGCTTAGGAATTCTTTTTTTCTGTTTTTCATTTGCTGTATGCTTTCTTTTGTCTCCACAAATTTATTTGCTGTGTTTACAGTATTCAATTTGAAAAAATATGTTCTTATTTTCTGTACAAAATGCAACCTTTAGTGTACTTAGACATGCATACAATGTGGAGAAATACCATAAATATTAGTGTGCAATACTGGTCTTGTGTGTTGTGTTTGGTCAACATATTCATGTACTTTTTCGTACTCTACTGTAACAATATCTAATTAGAAAAGAATAGTTAGTGTAAAAGTGTTTTAAATTTTGCACAGCAGTGTGTAACTGGTTCAAACATAATCCAATTTTATGAACCATGTGTGTGGCATACGGTGACGGAAATTGTTTTTTATACATGATTGTATAGTTTTGAATAAAGTGTTTCATTTTGCAAAAGATTTGAGGTGTTCAGCTACTTGTGTGTCTAGTTGTGTGAATTGTGTGTTGTGTTTTGACAACGTGAGCCCTGTTTTCAAAATTGTGCTTAAGCAATTGGAAAAAACGGTACTTTCAATCTTGTACAAAAATTTACATAGGAGCTCATGAAAGAAGAGCTTTAGGTTTTGAATAACTGTGTGTATATGATATACCCAAAAATGTAATATAATGGTAAAAGTGTTTGCAACATGATACAAAAGTTTGCTTTTGAGACGTGTTTGTGATATTTTGAATGCAGTGCTTCATTTTGCAAGAGAAGTGAGGCATTTTGCATTTTGTGTGTGCAATTGTTGGATTTGTGTGTTAAGTTTTGAAAAAAAGAGGATAAGCATTTGAAAAAAACTGTAATAATGAAGACTTATGTTGGTAAATATTCTTACATGGTTTCAAAGGGTTTTCCAGATGAGAAAAAAGAATTTGAAAAAGAATTTGCCAAAGAATATCAATGGTAACACAAGTTACTATAGTGCAATGATTACTCTGGGGCAAGGGCCATAGTTTAGAATGCTATACTTACGTAATACAGTATGGGGCTTACACCTGATTGGTATGTTTACAATTATGCACTTTAGTGCTTGTACACCTGACGCCCGTGTTTGATCCATTCGTTCACGTGTGGCATTTTACAAGGCAGTGTCTTGAAAAGGCAATTACTGTTAGTGACATAATCTTATATTTCTGTGTCTAATGTAGAAAAGTGATTTGATTTAGTGATTTGCAAAACACTGTGTGTAGTATTTTGCAAATAGTGTGAGGCTGAGAATGGGCTTATAGTTGTGCAGATCTGGGCTGCTGTTTTGCTCCTTGAGTGTCAGCTTTCACTAACTGTGTGTTATTTGACATTTTTGTGTCTAAGCAATCGGAAAAAACTGTATGAGTCAGCCATCACACCAACTGGTAGAACAGTATGAACCTGTTCATGAACTAGATTTATACACCCGTGTCATGTCCTACTGATTTCTTCTTACTCGGATGTGGAGATCTTCAAAGAGCTTTCTAGATCAGAAACACATATGTTACGCTCTGGAAACACTTGACATTATGTGAATATTACGTCAATGGGTGTCTGTGGGCGGATGCTGTGTCTTTGGCTTCATTGGTTGATTTGGAAGTGTAAGGAATGTCTTCCACTTCACCTTCAGGGACAGGAAATTAGAAAAGAAAGTTTATGATCCATAGGATTTAGACAAACATTTGCTAGGGTACTCCATATGCTATTACTCACCTTGTATGGTCTAGTTGGGTTTTGTCTACAGCTAAGGATGCACAGTTTCTCTTTGGTATTTCATGGTTCACAGAGAACTCAATCAGGGAATATGTAGAAATATGCAGCGATAGAAATATGCAGCGGTTGAACAACCGCAGCACCACATTTCCAAATAGTGATTTCAAGCAGCCGTGGCAAATTCTAGCATTTCATAGCCATTGATCAGTTGGCCAACATTGCTTTTCTCGATTATTTATAACCATATCATATTCACAAATATAATACATTTGAGTTCAATTGCAACTTATGAGAAAAGGCAGGTGTATTTTTCTATATTATAATCAACTGTGTCAATTTTAATAGCTAAGACCTTGACTTGTGTCACATGGAAAACTGCTGTTGTGACGTGCCAGTTCTGGTGATGCACGCACTGGCTAATTCTGTCTCCCTGCCAAGTACAGGTCCTGGCAGGAGATCAGAATGTCTGTTTGAATATGTAACTAAACATCCAATCACGGATTCATTTAATTGTATTTAATTTAATACAATAGAAGATTATTTGACCTATTTATACATGTTTACAAACTTTGACGAAACGAACAATATTTTGTATTACACAGCAGAAATTTAATTCATTGGAAGATTACTTAAAAAGTTACATTACCTATTCATGCATTTTTACCAAGTTTGACTAATAACATGCTGTGTTACAAAGCAGGCATGCGATTTGTTGACATTGTCCCAGTTGGGTAAGGTTGTACACGCCCTGTCCAGGTTTAGACCAATAGAAGAAAGGTAATATATTTACATGTGGAGTTCGAGTTTATATAAATACCGACGTTGCACGCTTTGTGGCAAATTGAAATAATTCATCGTGCAGACGAATATAACTAGTTTTTTCCTCCAACGGTCATTTATTTCCGTCGGATAAAAGTGATCTCAACAGTTTTCTTTTGAAATTGGATAGGGCTTTAAAACATACCAACCTACTGTACTATGGGAAAAGAAATAACATGGTTGTTCGTCATTGGGATTACAATAATACAAGCATGTGAAGCTCTCTCTGAAACTACCGAAAAAAACTCTCTCAGTAAGTGCAGAGAACGTAATACTTTCAATACTTAAATATATTAGGTTTGTTATATTAACCTTTATTGACCTTGATGTATAATTTTAGTGTTTAAATTCAGACCTAACTGTAAATTGTGTATAGGCTTTGAACAAACATGCAGTTTAAAATTAATGTTTTTTTTTTATTGTTTTCATTTTATTTGCCACTGAGGTATAAGTTTCTATGACTAGAAAAAATAATCGCTCTATTTAAAAATTGTGGTTGGTTTTACACTGAACACAACATTATAAGTGTTGAATCAGAATTTTGTTTAACTTGTGCTCTCTCATAGACAATAACACTGACTGGATTGGAAACTACACTTACATTGAAACCAAGTTCTCAGTACGCCAAGTAGAGGAGCCTGAGGAGGACCTGTGCTACCTTGTGCCTGGTGTGAACCGCACTGTCTCTGAGTGTGGATTTAACACTACATCACAAACCTTTGCCATCATCCATGGCTGGTCGGTAAGTAACTCAAGACTTTCCAACTAATTTGAAAGTTAATTTGCCAGTTATTATACCTGTTTCCTTTTTTTTGCAACTAAATAATGTGTTTTCATCGGAACTTATCCTATACTGTTTAGCACATCCTAATGTCCTTTGTCTGGGGGTCTGTAGGTGGCTGGACTCTTTGAGAGCTGGGTCCACAAGCTTGTGTCTGCTCTCTTTGAGAGAGAGCCCAGTGCCAATGTTCTAGTGGTGGACTGGCTGGACAGGGCCAATGAACACTACCCCAACTCTGCAGAGAACACCAAGCTGGTGGGCCAAGACGTGGCAAGGCTGATCAACTGGCTGGAGGTGAGCACCCACGTGGTGCAATGTTAGAAAATAGTATCAAGTAATTAGAAAATAAAACGTTTTTATTATATTTTTTATAGTTGATTACAAATGCTTTATTAGCAGACTTTTCTTTAGACAGCTAAAGACAATTACTGATTCATTTACTCTTCCCCACAACCAGGTTGAGGTGAAGTATGACCTATCAAAGCTTCACATCCTGGGGTACAGTCTGGGTGCCCATGTGGCTGGAGTTGCAGGGAACCTCACCAACAACAAAGTCAATAGAATAACAGGTGCAAACCTCCTGCAGTCAGTTAATAACTCACAGTATGGCAGCATTTGGAATATCCATGCCCTGTGCCTGGTTCCAGGAACAAAATAGCTATTATTATCTCATTACTGCGTTAAAATGTTTCTCCTTCTAAAATTAAACCACTACAATCCTAATCATGTGTACAGGTCTGGACCCCGCTGGCCCTCGTTTCGAGAATGCCGACAGCCTCAGTCGCTTGTCCCCCGACGATGCCACCTTTGTGGATGTTCTGCACACCAATATCAGGGGAAGCCCCGACCTTAGCATTGGCATCCAGAGACCTGTGGGTCATGTGGACATCTACCCCAACGGAGGCACTGAGCAGCCTGGATGTACCTTCCAGAATGCCATGAAGATGATCGCCACTTACGGCATCTACAGTACGTGTACTTCAAGTACAATCACAGCATTGTCCTCTTAGTGGTCCACAAACCCACTCTAAGCGGTTCCTCTTCTGTGTTCTTCTGTGTAGACGTCGACCAGATTGTGAAGTGCGCCCACGAGCGCTCCGTGCACCTGTTCATCGACTCCCTGGTTAACAAGCAGCAGCAGAGCATGGCCTACCGCTGCAACTCCAGAGATGCCTTCAACCAAGGCCTGTGTCTGAGCTGCCGCAAGAACCGCTGCAACAACCTGGGCTACAATGTCAACAAGGTCCGCACGACCCGCAGCGCCAAGATGTACCTCAAGACCGCTGCCAGTATGCCCTTCAAAGGTGGGCAGACCTTGTTGCGCCATTACAGGCAAACCCTTTTGGTGTGGTCCTGATCGGCACTGTTGTGTGGTACCTGTGGTTCTGACAGCAGTGTCGTCCATCTTCAGTTTTCCACTACCAGATAAAGGTCCACTTCTTCAGCCAGCACAACCTGAGTCTCAGCCAGCAGCCTTTGAAAGTGTCCCTGTTCGGAACCCACGGCGAGAAGACAGACATCAATCTGATTATGTAAGTGTCTCTGGTTATGCAAAGACTCTCAGGAATGTGGGCGACAGTACGTTGGTGAAGCTGGATGTCATGTGAACAAGCCCTCCTTAGGGGAGAATGCCCCGGTACTTACTATACGTCGCTCTGGATAAGAGCGTCTGCTAAATGACTAAATGTAAATGTAGACAAACTATCCAATTTTATGGCCCCACTTTGTATCAGCTATTATAGAGGGCGCTCTCCCATAAGTGAGAAAAAAGTTAACTTGTGGGTCCCCATATCATAAGTGTTCTCCTGCACCCCCACCTCACCATCTAACCTACAACACCTCTGACACAATTAGAACACTAGCTTAACCCTGTATCTCCACACACAGGCCCAACCTGTTCACCAACTCCACGGTCTCATTCCTGGTGACCTCTGATGTCGACATTGGCGAACTTCTGATTGTAGAGATGGAATGGGAGAGCGATTCCTACTTCTCCTTCCTCAACAGCAACGAGTTCCTGATCCGCAAGATCCGTGTGAAGTCTGGTGAGACACAGGCCAAGTGAGTACTATGGATCCCAAAGTGAATCTGAACTGAAGAACTGAATGAGTTCAATCCAATGAACATCCTTGTATGGGCTTTGTTTTGGCCAAATACATTTCAGTACCTGACCATGCCTTCACCTGGTCTTTCTAAAGGGTCATCTTCAGAGTTAGAGAAGGCGAATTCGCTCATCTTGTCCAGGGAGGAGAATCGGTTTCCTTTGTAAAGTCGAAAGAAGATCAAAACAGCCGGAAGATGGAGAGGTGAGAGACATGTTTCAATGTTTCAGTTGGTTCAATGGACATGTTTTCAGAATGAATGGGTCATTCACATGACACCACTTACTCACGCTAATGTAATGACATTGTCTTTGTGTCGCATTGTAGGTTGCACCGGCTCAAGATGCATGGAAGCTTTTTCAAGCAAGGTATGAATGAGGCTGCTGTTGATAAGACCCCGTCATCATCTGAGTCTGTATCTTCATCGCACTGATAAGATAAGCCTTGACAATCACACTATCCCACTTGCTAGAAACAATTCAAATATCTGAGTTTGGTTTCCTCACTGTACTTTGAAAATCAAACAGCTTGAATCTACAACCCCACTGGTGACATCAATGCATGTTCTGCATGAAAGTTTGTTATGCTGTTGCAAATAAGAATTTCAGCAAAAGTCTGGAACATCTGTATAGGCATCTGTTAAAACTGAAAGTGTTTGTTTTGTGGAACTGTAGCTCTGACCACTAGTTCTGTCAAATAGCTTAGTATACAACATTCCAATCACATAATCAAACTCAATCTAGAATATATTTTTCATCCAACAAGGTGGATTGTTATAGGTAAACTGTGTTCTTGACTTTTTTGCATATTGTATTTAGAGAAGCCTTTTCATTTGACAAAGATAAATACTCTTCTGTCAACATATACAATTACATTACTATTACATATATTTACACTTAAGAACATTAGAACATTTAGAAATGGGAAATAATATTTTACTGTATTATTGACTTTGTGACCCTAATTGTAGCACTTGTTACTGTAACTGCATCAAAGGGATCATGGTCAAGAATATTAATGCAATAATATGAATATTCCCATGTGTTATACAATATATACATGTTTGCAATTAACAATTTTGGCACACAACTGTGAAATCCAAGTCAGCCAATTATTCCATGTTATACTGTATCACAAAATATTTAGCACTGGTCACTTTATAGGTTGTCATCAAAAAAGTAAGTTGTGTCAAGGTCCAATCACTGGCAAACTTGAAATACAAATGTCTCTTAAAGGTGTGTGGGTAAAAGGTAGTTGGAAAACAAAATATGGACACTGCTGCAACATTTCACTCTATATGATAGGTTTGACTTGGACAACCAGTTTTGCTGGGAATGCTTTTTATTGTATTTATTGATTGTGCTGTATATAATTCCTAAATTAGACTGTATATAATTTTTGGCTTTCTGTGGTGCTGAACTATTACAATAATATATGTACTACCTATATATTTTTTCTGCAAATAAAAAATATGCTTGGATTGGTGAGACTTCATGAGGTAATATTTTATTTCACCCCTTAACTATACTTTATCAAGCAAAAAGAGGACACATTAAACTTCCCTTGAAATAGGACTTGAGAAAAGCCAAGACAAGGCAGCTCGTTTCTTGTGCGTGTTTACACAAATAACACAATCTGTCATGGTATTTGAAAAAGCGACACCACAGTTCCAAACAGCTCATAGGGGCTCCAGATGTCTACTAAGAAAACCCACAATATTGACACAGGCATGACGTGCTTCCTACCTGTTTCCAGGCACTGATGTTGTCCACATGAGCAAACACCTCATCTGCGTGTTCTACTCAGTGCATCTAAACATTTATCAGACTTTGTCAACATGTTTTTAGAGAGGTCCTTTACTTGGCAGGGTTCAGTTTGCTTGGTAGCTTCCCGTATTTGGTCAATAACGTAGGGAGCAAATAGAGATATTTACTGCAAATATGTAATCTGACTGAAGGTCAGTTTTCTTTTTCACTTCATTGAAAAAAAAAGAAAACAAGAAAAAAACCTTCCCAAGTAGCAGGTGGCATACTGTAACTTACGTTGCTTCACATACAAACGTTTTGAGTAATCAATAATGTTGTGGAAAGGGATTAAAACATGTTAAGGAATGGATGAGGAATGACTCTCATTTACAGGACTAATCATATGATAATGCCCCTGGAATAAACGACCACAATGAAATCAATGTCAACAGTCATACAAATAGCAGTGGTTTGAATGTCCTTTTTCTACATGCCCGTTCACAGATGAGTTACACAGCAGCATATGGGACTATCAATCTCCTTATGGAATAGGAAAACATGTGTTCTATGAGCTGCATGTCAAGTTTAGCAACTGGCAGCAGTGTTATGTATGTGAGCACAATATGCCTGTGTTTGTGTACTGAAATGTGCGATTGTGAGAGTACTTGGCATGGATGTCACCAGCCATAATGAACATTACAATTCAGAGAAGATTTGAAGTATTACTAGAATCACGGCTCACCATGTGGCTGGAGGTTATCTCCAGGAGTGTAACATTACATCCATCCTGGTTCGTGACAAATGTTGGCTCACTGTTCAGGCTGTCATTGAGAAAACATTTGTTGCATATGGAGTACATACTGAAAGCATAATCCACAAGAGCTTGTCTCCTTCATATACAGGTGGTAACCAAGAACCATGTAGAATTTCGACCATTATAAGACATTGCATCATGCTAGACAAGTGGACAGTAAAGTAAGTTAGTGCAAGATTTTTACTTTTAGATTAGAATACAGTAAATAACACAGTAATTTTGAATAAAGAGAAGAAAAACAATTCTGTCTGTGCTATCGATATATCATCATAGCGGACATACAATAATGGTATCTTGTACATTTGTATTTTTTGTAATATTTGTATTTTTGTATTTTTATATTGTAATTTACGGCAACTTATATTTTATTTTATTGTATATTTAATTCTATTCTAATCCCACTTAGTACTGCTAGTTTATGTACCCTTAGTATAGATAGTCCACATATTTAAATTGTAGGTATATGTTTATTGTATGCACCTTCCTGCCAAAGCAAATTCCTTGTCTGTGCAAACTTTCATGGCGAATAAATCCCATTCTGATTCTGATTCTGATGGACTGAAATGACACCCAGCCTTGTCCTGGCAGCGACACTGAATAATCCCCTACCCTTCCTGTTTGATATAAATTACTCAGAAGGAGTCCATTAGTGCTTGATCGTGAACAGTCCATCTAGTTCAAACAAGAAATGATATCAAACATTCTGCAAATAAGAGAATCTGTCAATGGCATTTCCTATAAACCAAACAGGTTGCAATCCTGTCCAAGTCCAGCTGTTGAAATATCAAACTCCAAAGGGGTCGAGCAAGCAAATGGACCTGCTGTGCATGGGAAAATAAATGCCATCCCTTGACAATAAATGCAGCATTTACAAGACATCTTGCAATTTACACGACGTTGCATAATTCGCTTTATGTCAACAGATGACACAACAAAAAAGGAGCGAGGTAGATTGAGACATGTCACCTCAAATCACAGTAACCCAATGATGCCATTCATTCTAGCCTTGTACTGTAGTTCACCATACATAGTGAAGAGCTGCTATTTCTAAGTCCCAAGTCCCAGCTGGGCTTTTGATGGGTATCGTGTTCAGGTTCACCTTTGTCACATGCACACAAACACTGCCGCTACGCTGGGCTGTCACACCTGCTGCCACAGCTCCTATTATAGGGGCACGGTTGCATTTGAGGCTTGATTTTTTCTATCTTACATGTAAATAAACTCTGTAAACAGCTAGGTCAGGTGACCCAAAGGTGACCAGAAGGACACTTAAAGTGGTTACAAGTGCTGATAGCACACCAAATACATGTGTACAACTACTTAAGATGTCATGCCCTACCCAAAACTGTCTGGGATACTGTTCCTACACGCAATATCACTACATACGGCACAAAATGGTGGACATAATACCCAATGTCCTCAGCTGTCACTCTTTCAGTGTCGTGGAACCCTCGAGCCACATGGCCAGAGCTTGAAAATGACCTAAGACCCAAGTATTACCCACACCCCTACCCCTAGCCAATGGGGGAGAAGAAGCTTGCCATGGGCATAGGCAACCATATTAGGCGAACCACTAGCTAGAAATGCAGACAAATATTCTGAGTTTCAATTTGAAGAAATGCGTTTTCTTCTTAAATGTACAGTATAGTATTTAATATGTAGGTCAAAGTTTTACATCCTGTGGTTTGCAGTCATTATGTTGAGTGATGCGTTCTGGCAAACTGCATTGGGAAACTCTGTGCTCCTTCGCTTTTTAAAGACAGGATTTGGCAACAGGACAGTTTTTATTTGCTGGTATGAGAACATGACTGTGATCCTGGCCAAACCCTGGTGCATGGAAATAAGAATTTCCTTTCCTCTGTGACTCGGTTGGTATGACAAAAGATGACATGAAGGGTTTATCCCTCCGAATACCCTCCTGCCTTACACACCTCGCACACATTTTCTTTCTTTGTTCTCCATTGACTTCCAGTTCTTAATCAAAGTGAGGCCTTTCTGGTGACAGATTCCATTTGCGAGTCTGTCATGCAATTCCCTTGTACTGGCTGTAAAGCCTATCAAACGACTGCAGTACATACTGTCCACTTGCATGGAGGGTGACTGTCTAAATGGTTCACCAGACCTGGCTACTGACCAGTAGACAGTGCAAACCGGAGGCGAGGGCCCATCTTCACATTGAGTAACAGATTGGGTGGTCCCTTTAGCCAAGGATATGAGGTTAGGGGTCAGGAAACTGGTGTGGAGGCAGAGACACAGACACAGCCTGATAAGTTCATCTATGCTGACGGATTGCATAGTCTTTGGCACATTGCATTGCATCATGAACCAAATAAGAAAGAGACAATTTCATAAGATTCTTTTGGATCCGTCCATCAATATTCCATTTCATTTGTAACACTAACTATTTGTGAGAGAACAAACTCAAAAGGCTACGTGTCTGGGAGTCCAGTCCTTACTCAGCAGAATGTTGGACATCATGCAATCGATGTTGAAGTGTGGACAGTGCTGTGTGTGTGTACTGAGCTCTACATACACACATGCCCACACACACCACCTCTCTCCAAAACCTGTACAGGGTTCTCCCACATATTTACTTTACAGAACAATCTGAGACGTGCAAAGTCACACTTTCACATTCTCTCATTACTCTTTACTCGGCTCAATCTCTCCGCCACATCTGAAGAACTGTACAATGGAGTTATTCCTGTTACTTACTTCACATGACAACTGTTGCGAGACACACACACACACACACACATGTTAAAACAGACAAAACAAACACAAAAGCCTGTATTACAGGATTGGCTTTGACATTCTATCCTGGGGCCTCATAGTGTACAGAAGAGTGAACATTGGATCTGCAGATTGGAGACAATCACAACACTGTGTTTTATGATAATCTCCACAATGCCATTCTTTTGAAGGTGTGTCTTGAATGACTTCCATGCTTATAATATGACATGTGAAGAAGTCTCTTAATTCACAGTAATGCTGTGAAGGGACCAGTCAGTCGCCAATTACATGTTCAAGACCACCTTAAAGTATTTATTACAGATCTGTAAGGTGCAGGTGTCTGATACACTCATGGTGAGCATCTCAGAAGACTGGACAATGAATGCAGGAATGAAGGGCAGTTAAATAGTATCACAATATGGGATGTTTTACTCTCACTAGAAACATCAGGGGGGTGACAATCAACTTAGCCTTCGCAAGCACAGAAAGAAGACATCACATTCATGGTGCTTGATAGCTTTTGTTTAGTCTTTAGATAGGGCTCCTAGAAATGGCCTTGACGTTCCTCCTATTATCCTCATTCAAAGTTGCATGGCATTATACACGTTGGAAACATTGTGACCTCGGACCTACACTAGTGTCACAGACATTTCTTAGTAGCATATTACAAATAACTAATTTATGGCTATGCAGGCATAAGCAAGCTTTAGCAAACAGCATAATGATAAAAGCAACATAATTCTCTCCTGTGCATGACCAAGGGTCATGTTTTCATGAGCTAATTTAGCAGGGTATAGATCAAACATTGTTTATTATATTCAGAACATTCAAAACAGTATAAAAGTAATAAAGTAATCATTAGTTGTGATATTTAATTATTGTTAATTGATCAGTGATTAATGACAGACCTCTTCACATGTATGATTCCATCATTATCCCCCTAAGTAAAAATGTGTGTTATTTTCTCTATCTACCTAATACACTACTTGTATTTTTCTATTTCTTACACTAAGAAATGGCCATGAAAGAATTGACAGATTTTGACATTCTCATCAAAGGAGAAGAGGGGTCTTGAGGCACTCTTCTTCATAGTAATGCCCTTCCAGTGTGTCCACAAATAACACTTGACGTCAACAACATTTGTCATGTGGACACCCACAGTCAAGAATAACGCCTGTATCTCTGTCTGTCCAGCACTGAGCAAGCTGAAAGTGTGCTGATGATAGTAGGGAAAATATGTAGGCATATGTAGGTCACCTGAATGGCCATTCTACTCATTAAGGGAACTATAATGTCACATTTAGGCAGGACACCATAGTTATCTGAACACCAAAGTGACCACTGATGATGTGTTATAATTAACATATAGTTTATATATAGTATATGGCAAGTACAGAAGTGAAAAATACAGTGACGTAAGTGAGAAATTAACGATAGAAGATAACGTGTTATGACAATACGTTGTGTCAGTGTGAAGTCCACAACCATCTCTACAGTCTCTGATTTTGTTGTTTTGGCCGCACCAGGACACCAGATGATCAACCACCCACCTGTAGGCAGACTCATTTCCACCAGAGATGAGCCCAATAAGGGTGGTGTCATCTGCTAACTTCAGGAGCTTGACTGACTGATGGCTGAAGATTCATCAGTTTGTGTACAGTGAGAAGAGTTGAGGGTAATGGATGTAGCCATGAGGGGAACCAGTGCTGATGGTCAAGGAGTCAGATAAATATTTCTCCATCTTCATGTTCAGCTTCCTCTCAGACAGGAAGTCAGAGATCCATCTGTGGAGTCAGGCAGATGCAGCTGGGAGAGCTTGTCCTGCAAGAGAGTCAGGATGATGGTGTTAAAGGCAGCACTGATATCCAGAAACAGGATCCTGGCATAGGTTCCTGCAGAGTACGGGTACTGGAGGATGAAGTAAAGTGATCTAGGAGTGGGTCTGTAATGTTTTTAAAGTGGGACAGTATAAGGTACTCAAAATACGTCATCAGAATCAGAATTCATTACCACAGAGGTCAGGGTGACAGGTCTGCTGTTGCTGAATCCAAGGCAAGAACAAAACACCAGATTTGAAAACTAAATGAGATGTTATTGAATATAACAACTGTTTTCCTGTCCCGTTGCTCCCTCTAGTGTTAAAAAGCCTTTAATCATGGCGACGGAACGTACGTTTTTGTTATGGTTTTGCACCTTGGGTAACCTCAAACTGTCCCAAACAAAACATAGCCTAAATATAATAAAATCATACATGTGTGTTTATTATATCCATTCAATTATTTTATATTTTATTTGTATTTACTTTGTGACTCTCGAGTTGTTTAGGCTACTTTACTCCTGTTCTATAGGTGGCGATACAACACATTTGTAAACCGTGACTATTCTACCTCGTTGGTTACAACGGAGGGAGGAAAGGGGATACAATTGTTACACTTTTATTTAGAATTTTATCTCAAAGTGAGCCAAAGTGAAGGTACCGATATTCCTTTATATTCTGCACAAGAAGCTAACCGCTGTTGCGGTTTAGTTGAGCAGAATGTCGGCAAGTGCCGTGTACGTGTTGGATTTAAAGGGCAAGGTAAGATTAAGGAACAGCTAGCACACTAGCTACGCTCTCTAGCTCTAGCTAACCGACTCGATTGAACACCCCACCTTTATGCCTGTACACAGTAGCATCTGTCATGCTCTCCACACTCTCGTGTTCTGAACTATTGCATCTGCTGATGTTGACAATGGGATGAATATAAGGTGCTTAGGTACTACGAATTTCTACCAGTACAGCATCTACTGGGGGTCGGCCTGCTACAGTAAAACCAATCCCGTGATGTGGCAGGCAAAATGTGTCACATGAAAACAGCTCAAGTTTGCTTCATTTCAGCCAGGCAGCAGGCTACACTAGCTAGATCTGTTGGGAGGTATTTGGAAAACATAATAATCGTGTGGTTTGGCTCATTTGTTTATAAAGTGCATTGCTATCAATCATCACAACCAACCAAAACCGTGGTGGCATGAGACAATCTTTTAAGATAAGATAATTGTCGGGCTTATCTTCTGTTTTCCGTAGGTCCTCGTCTGTCGTAACTACCGTGGGGATGTGGACATGTCGGAGATTGAACACTTCATGACCCTTCTGATGGACAAAGAGGAAGAGGGCACTCTCTCTCCAATCCTTGCTCATGGAGGAGTGCGCTTCATGTGGATCAAACACAACAACCTGTACCGTATCCTGCCACACTGGTTCCTGAAGTGGCTCTTGACTGAGATACTAAATTGTACTTATTCCTGAGTATTAATGATTTAGGTCAAATTAGTGTTCTCTTTTTCTTAACACGTATCAATCTAGTGGTTGCAACCTCAAAGAAAAATGCCTCAGTCTCCCTGGTTTTCTCATTTCTCTACAAGATTATCCAGGTATTTTTGTTGTTGCTTGGTTTAAGCCTTGTTGTTTGGTACTAATTGGTTTGGGTTTTTCTTTGGTTAATACACTACTATATAATTCCGTTTGTTGTGTAAACTGTAGCAGATGACCAAAAATAAAAGAAGTCTGGGCATGAATGTAGGCCTACTATGCTCTTTGTGTTTGTTTCCTCAGGTGTTCTCCGAGTACTTCAAGGAGCTGGAGGAGGAGAGCATCAGGGATAACTTTGTGATCATCTACGAGCTGATGGACGAGCTGATGGACTTTGGTTACCCCCAGACCACAGACAGCAAGATCCTACAAGAGTGTGTTTTTTCTCCATGCTTATGCATTTTAGAAGAAATTCAGAGAGCATGCATACCAGCTCAGAATCATGCAGAAGTCCATCAAAAGGCCAATATTCATACTGTGAAGCCTATAAAATTGTACTATTTTCTGGACATGAGAACCTCAAAGACAGGGATTTGTCTAGATGCAGTTCCTCTCTGTATAATATGGCTCTGTCACTCAGGTTTGTTTACAAATGTCCCTAGATACATCACTCAGGAGGGTCACAAGTTGGATACAGGGGCTCCACGGCCTCCGGCAACCGTCACCAACGCCGTGTCCTGGAGGTCGGAGGGCATCAAGTACAGGAAGAACGAGGTCTTCCTGGACGTCATCGAGTCAGTCAATCTGCTGGTGAGGAATGTGCTTTTCTAAGCTTTCTTCTGTTACCTATGGGTGTCTTGCAGGCCCATTTTCAAGCTTCCTGTCTCTGTGCTGTGTCACACTGGGCAGGAGTGTGTTCTGTTTGTAGTTTTGTGAGACTGTATGTCTCAGTTGACGTGTGCTCATAGCATATTCTTGACCGTTTACTGTTTTTCTTCGTTTTTCTCTCTTTTCTGTTCCTTTGTCTCCATGTGCAGGTCAGCGCCAATGGTAATGTTCTGCGTAGTGAGATTGTTGGTTCCATTAAGATGCGCGTGTTCCTCTCCGGTATGCCTGAGCTACGACTGGGCCTCAATGACAAGGTTCTGTTTGAAAACACTGGAAGTGAGTTCCTTCCGTTAAACATATATTTTTGTAATAATTCAATCCTTATGCAATGCCAATTGGGTTAGAGCCGAGCAGTCTGGATTTCTCAATTCCCTTTTTCTCTGGATATGCAAGTGCCTTTCTTTCGACCGATTGGACCTTTTAATAGACATCTGGAATATAACGCAGAAGAAGAACGATAGAAGTCTGTGGAAGTCAAATCATTTCAGTCGCTGATGTTTCCATCTGCAGGAGGGAAGAGTAAGTCAGTGGAGCTGGAGGACGTCAAGTTCCACCAGTGCGTGCGCCTGTCCCGCTTCGAGAACGACCGCACCATCTCCTTCATCCCCCCGGATGGGGAGTTTGAGCTCATGTCCTACCGCCTCAACACACACGTGTGTAACAGGTTCCCTCTCCGTGGATCAGCACATATTTCTGTGTTTATTTCCCCTCACTCACATAAAACGCTTTATTTCCTCTCAATGCCGGAGATGCTGAACAGGGTACATGCCTTGACTCACGGATTAACACACCATGTCTGTTTTGACTGTAGTAATGCTGAAGATTCACTAGGGGGTAGGAGTTAGTCAAGTTCTGTTTTGTGTCTTCGTGGAATCGAGCTGGAATCCTGTGTGTTTCAGGTGAAGCCTCTGATCTGGATTGAGTCAGTGATCGAGAAACACTCCCACAGCCGAATCGAGTACATGATCAAGGTCCGACACGTTTCATCGTTGGTTTTGTTTGGGCATGCTTTCTATATCAATATATGGCTATTTAAACTGTATGCACTAAACAAAATATTATGAAAATTAAAACAAAAAAATTGTATGAGCCATAAAAAAAAAAAAAAATATATATATATATATATATATATATATAAATCTCCATTGGCTTGCTGCTTTCTCAGGCCAAAAGTCAGTTCAAGAGACGCTCTACAGCCAACAATGTGGAGATCCACATTCCTGTCCCCACCGATGCTGATTCACCCAAGTTCAAAACCACGGTGGGCAGTGTCAAGTGGGTTCCAGAGAACAGCGAGATAGTCTGGTCCATCAAGTCTTTTCCTGTAAGCACAACTGCATGAAAGAAAACCGTGGAATATCTCTTTGCTTACAAATAGAGTCTGTGGTTTTCATGTAGAAATGTTTGTGTGTGTGTCAGGGAGGGAAAGAGTACCTGATGCGAGCTCACTTTGGACTGCCCAGCGTGGAGGCGGAAGACAAAGAGGGGAAGCCCCCAATAAGCGTGAAGTTTGAGATCCCCTACTTCACCACTTCCGGCATCCAGGTGCGTATAACTTCTTGGAGACCTCACAGCTATATATAGGAAGGATATAGAAAGATAATAGATATTGAAAAGGGCCCGCTTTTTATGGAGCGTTGAACTAAATAGTTAATTCCTGGATCAAATAAATGGTGGGGATGTTGAACAGGTATTGTCTGTTGTTAATTAAGTTGTTTGTTGTTAAGTGACTGTTGTGAGACACAAGTAGAATGTTGTGTTGACATGCTTTTAAAATAGCATAGCTTAATGAGGTGCTTTTAAGTGATTTACACCCCTCTCCCAACATGTTTATAGATAGAGATGCACCTTGATAAGTTTATACGTTTTTAGAAAAGGCATTAATGGCCTATGGATCTATTAGATCAAATTGATGTACAGAGGGGGCGCTAGAGTAGCAGTGTAGCTGAAAGTATCCTTGGTTATGTAGAGGTACAGTATGACCAGTATTTAGGATGTAGCCTATCCTATCATAGTGGAGATGTTTCTGTGTTGGTGAATGAGAGCTGACAAAATCAGTGTGGGGAGGTGATACATAGAAAACTGGAGGTGAACATGAAAACCCATAGTAATTCCAGCACCACATGTTACAGTCGCCTTTAGGGTCTAGACAGGGGAAACCTATCAAAGGGATCAAAATTTGGTCTCCAACTCTTTGATGGTTTGCCACAGCATATCACACGAAGTGCTGAGAAGCTATTGCAACCTCTAATGACAGTGATTAGGGAACTGCGAGAGTTCATGTTGGGGTGTGACTTCCAATTTCCGGATGCTTCTCATGCAACCATATTAAGTTGCATGAAAATTAGGCAGCCCACTCGGAAAAAGAGAACTTCCACTCGTTTTTAATTAAATATCCTCTTAAATGAGGCCGTTTTGGCAATATGATGAGTCTGTCCATTTTCAAGGTAATTGAGCAGCTGAAAGGGATGATTTCCTTGCCCTTCCTCTCAAGCGGTGCTCAGTTGAGTGTACCCTTATGGAAGCTGCCTCAAACATATGCTGGAGAAAAAAGCAAGATGGGGTTGAAAGGATGAAGTATCTTTTGAGTTTGCATCCCATCTTCAAATCAACCTCCCTACAGTGTATTTGCTCCCTTAAAGATATTGTTTTTTGCCGATAGAGTTCAGCTTTCACGTCACAAAACCGTCCCGTTTTACAACTAAGTGTTCAAGAGTAGCCTGAAGTTCATTTGAAAACAACTAGGTGTTTGGAATCCCAATAAACAGGCTCCTCAGGGGAAAATAGTATTTGGTGCCTGGGAAAGGGGTGCCTGAGGACTGAGAAATCTTAAGTCTCAAAGAAAAACTTATGGTTGAGTCCCTTTCATGTGTCATTACAAGGCCGGACTAACCAGTTGACAGCATCTCTGCCACCAGTGAAGCCTGTGTGACAACTCTCACTCTCAACACATGCGAAGAGGGCTTGGCTAAACTCGCTTAATTAGACATGTGTGAATATCAAAGCATGTGAAAGTTCCTCTTAACCCCACCACTAAGTGCAGGGGACACAAATGTAAAGTGTGCATGATGCAAGTAACAACCTTTAGAGGCGTTTTATGGGGACTAGCCTGGAGCCACTAAGCCCTAACCTTTTTAAGTGTTGACATTTAAGATTTTTGATTGATGATGAGAAAAGAGCTGGTTGTTGGCAGTTGGGCCGTGTATGCTAACTCGTGGAGTTACCTCTTTCTTGGTCGTTTTATTTCTCTCCTAAAAATCCATCCTACATCAGCCTATTTAGGCTGTTGGTTCTAGTCAGATACAGGGACACCAAAGTCCTTGGACCACACGTTATTTTGGTTCTGGGACTCTAGCGTTGTGAAATGGGTATGTGTTTATATAGATACTGTATGAAGATATTGTTTGAAGATATTGTATGAAGAATATAGACATTTTTCATGCGTAGTCCCATTCATACATGGTACAGTGCATGGTTACACATCCCCGTGCCTGATATCTGTTACCCAGAGACATCCTCAGATGTTTGTGCTTTTTCAGACTAGTCAGAAAAGCATGCTGGCTTGCATGCTACACCACGCTAATGCAACCAGATCTGGGCTAGTGGCAGATAGCTGCTGCTGGAATTTGCTCATGCAGCAGGACTCATTTTAAAGTGTACAAAAAAAAAGGGTCATCAGGTACAACCAAATTCTTCTACGTTCATTGGAAGGTGTGCCATCAGGCAGCAGGATGACATCCCAGACGTATTGCCAGAGTGACAAGCCAGTCACCAATCAGCCAGTCTGATGCGTTCAACCTCCACCTGGTGTAGTTCTGGACGTGGATGGTGCACTAGTCTCATTTTAATGGGGGGCTTTGGGCTGTAGACTTTCCCCCGCCCGTGGTTTAGTTTTAAATGTCAAGAGTAACAGGAAATCGTTTTCCCGAGAACTTTGAAATGTTTCGGTTGCAGCAGTCCTCTGATGAAATGCCAGTTGATGGCTTGTGTAATTTCAAACTCAATACTGCTGACGCGTATTTCATATTTTCTGATCCTGGGCATGTATTAAATGAGCGGCATGTCCCTTGAAGGCAGGAGACGTGATATTCTGCAGGACATGCTTCCCTTATTTCGGTGGTGACCCATATCACAACCACTTCCTCGTCCATATCCGTCACTTTCGCTGGGACCTACAAAGTCCAATTCCCGTGCACCCGTTTCACATAAGAGGAACCCCTGTGATTTGGGCTGGGATATTTCGCGACGGCGTGAACGGAAACAAAGAAGCCTCTTGGTCACCAGGCTCCAATGACAGGTTTTTGGTTGTTGCCGAGTGAGCAGGACACAGTTTACCTACCTCGTGTCTTCCAACAGAGCCAACTGTGTGTGCCTGTCCTCCCCCTCTGCAGGTGCGCTACCTGAAGATCATAGAGAAGAGCGGCTACCAGGCCCTGCCATGGGTGCGCTACATCACGCAGAACGGCGGTAAGGAACAATTCCTCCCTTGAATATGTGATATTTCTCTTCACGAGCGTGTGGACTCTTCCATCCGGCTCTCATAGCAAGGTGGTTTCGAGCCACAGGTTTTGCAATGTGGCGGCCTCTGCCCCAAATTGTGAAGCCTCAGATCGAGAGGCACGTGTCCTTGATAACCGGTGTGTGCGCATTGAGTAATGGTTGGGCAACACATGGAAATGCAATGTGATCTCTGGTAGAGCTCTGTGAAATGGGGGATACAGTATAGTGGACCCAGAAAATTAAGCAACATTTCGTCTGTTGTGTCGTAGTCGAATTTTTGGGGGCCAACATTGGCAGTTATAAAGTTAATCAGGAGTCTTGCATGTTTTCGACCTTTTGTTCATTTGCTAATCTATCCACTAATTTGCTAAACATCCTCAACTAATTTCCTTTTGTTCCTCTTTTCGATAATTTGTCCTTTTTAAAAGGCTCAGCTGCCTTTCCCGTTTATTTCTCGGTGATTTCCTCTCTCGTCCTTTTTTTTTTTTTTTTTTAAGCGTCCATTTGATTAAGTCTCATCATTTCCTCCTCATATTCAGATTATCAGCTTCGGACCCAGTAGGCGGAGCTTCAGTCTGCAGTGAGCAGGTGGAAGGAGCAGGAGGAGGCGGAGTCTCCCTGACATCCGTGTGCGACAGGTGTCAATCATGAGGCATCACTGGCTCTCCGCGTCAGTTTGTTTTGTTCAAATAGGTCATTTACATTGAATATCTCAAGCAATCACGTGAAGGCATCCTTTGTCATACTTTGCATTACAAGTTGTAGTGTTGTAGGCACTGTATAGCTCCGAACACAGGAAAGGCTATTGGAGAAATGGAAAAGTTTACTTCTGAGCTGTGCGGTCCACATTCACATGTTGCACTGTTCGTGGGTCGTTTGAGGGGACGTTACAAGGTTCTGTTCATAAGTTACTGTTATCACAACACAGGTCAGCTGCTTCCTCCGTCAGTCTTAGACAATGATTTATTCTTTCATGTACTAAACAGTATTTTTTTTGTGTTCTGTCACGTCTCAAATTTGATTGTATATATTTGTTGGTACAGTACGTCCTAAATTCCAATTAAGTGTTTCGTTTGTTTTCAGGTCACTGTGAAATAATCTGTATTTTTTGTATTTTTTATATTTACACCCCATTCAGTGTTTGGCCTGTCTTGCCATGGATGATGGCCAATTGCGATAATGCTTGTAATCCAATAAGACAAAAAGGTATGATATTACTCGTCAAGTTGCCCAAGAATTTAAACTCTATGCCAACTGTAAAGCTCTCTAACCTCCTTCTGCATCTATTGCACTCTAAATCCCTTTGATTCCATGCCTGTGAAATTTAAAATCAATGATTACCTGTTAAGAATAATTATATTCCTCCTTGTGACATTTTACCACTCAATTTCAAATCAATAAATACATGTTTAGCATATCTCTCTTGTTTCCTTGTGACATTTAACTTCAAGTTGTATCAATGAAGGGCCAACAAGTTGAGTTTATTACTTCATTTGTATTTTTGGGTGTTTGTTAAGTTCATGTAATGCCGTCATCCTAAGGCACCTGCTGTCTGTGTGTGGAATGCTAAATAGAGGGGAAAAGTGGCCAGAAGTTTCCTGTTCAAGGCCCCTTGGTCTATAGAGGTCTGTGGATGTTTCCACCCAACAGTGGTTCTCTCAGGGTCCAGAGGCCTGTGTGTGTGTGATGTCAGCTACTATTTAGAACAAGCATTCAGTAAACACGCTGGAACGTCGGGGAGGATGTGACTCAAACTGCGCTGGCCGTCTCACACACTAGAAGGTTCCTGGTGTGCAGGAATAGGACGGCCAAGCACAGAGTAGCCATTGTTCAGGGGTTAGCGAGACTGAAGTCTGGAGTGGTGTGATATTAGGTCATTAGGTTTGTCTTACGAGGCGACAACTCCTCTACAGTAGTCGTGAAGAGATGATGTCACAGTAGACCTGTCGTTTCTGAGTCACCAACAGTGTTTGGCCTTGTCAGAACTCTGAATAATTTGTGTTTTACGGGTACAATCAATTGGCGTGTTGTCCAGTAGTTTTCAGGACAGGTGTAATCGGGATATCTTGCTAGTCTCATCGTAACGCCAATGCAACAGGTGTGTTTTGTCTCTGGAGGTGAATCATTGACAGGACTCTGTCAGAAAAAGAAGGGGAATGTTATCAGGGCTGGGGAGGCTCAACATGAGCCAACATGATCATGTGCATGATAATCTGAAGTAACCTCATTGGATTTGAGACTTGAGTTGTTTTTTTCTTCGCATTTTGGCATTTGCCAGTTTCCAGTTACTGTAGCAGAATGACGATGGTGGTATCACTAAAGTAACCCTAGCATTGCATGTAATTCAACAATGTGTCTGTGAATGTTTGTGTTACTTCACTGTAAATGCTAAAGGTATGTTTCCATGAACTGGAATGACTGGTAGGGGAAGTTCTATACTTTGAAATATGGATTAAAGTGACATTAAGATATTTAAGCTCACTTGCATAAAGTCAGTGACAGTCAGGCTTAATCTTTTGTGTCTCCTGTCTCCCCCTAATTCAGTGTGGACACATCCTAAGGCCTAATTCTTAAAGCTTGTAGCAGCACTGTCTGTGTTCCTGGCCTGAACTTGCTCAGCAAACTTCTCTGATATTTGGCAAAAGCAGCGATGAGGCTCTGGATAAGGACGTCTCATTTACAATGCCTTTTCAAGACAGAGAATTGACATTTGTCTGAAATATCAAACAAATGATTCCATGTGCAGTTGTAAGATCTAAGGATACTATGGTGTGGAATCATTTATTATACATTTGTACTCCTTATCCTCTATTACACAGATCATGATCACTGGTTCATTTGGCCATCGTTACAGAAATGCACCGGGATCACTGGACCCTGCAACAACATGTATATAGAATCAAAAAATAGGTTCTGTAATGGACATAGATATTGTAGATTGTGAATGGAAAGTTTCAGTTACACAATAGATGGACCCAGATAGCAATCCCAGTTGACATTGCACAATGTGACACTTACTCTAATCTTCACACGCACATATACAGGTGTGTCGCACGGCACCATATTATTTACCTGTACACGGAACCCTGCTGCCTAGGAACCAGCATGCCTACAGTACAGGGAAGCCCTTGCATTCTTGGACTCCCATTCACACTCCTTCTTTATGACATCAATAGTCGTAGTTTCTAATAGCCTAACTAACCTGATATGCACATCTATAATGTCCTTGTTACACCTATACTTAAATTGTTGATTAGGCATCTTGAAAACACTTGGAGAATATTTATGGTGGTGGAAGGCATCTGTAGAGTATGATGAGACGTCCACACCAGTAGAAACGCATTACTTTACTAATAGGAGGTGTGTGAGTATGCGTGTGGTTTGAGTACAGAAGGAGGAAATTCCAAATATGGATTTCCATTCTCCTATCCAGACTTCAGACTATTTGGATTACAGCAAATAGCTAAACGTTCACAACCCTGAAAATCAATGTGACACATTCGTTCTAAGCTTGCACAAAGTATATAACTTATAATTTCAGAATCAGAATGGATTTAGCAAAATTATTTTCACCTCACGTATTTAAAGGTACAAGGTCAATACATTTGACCCAAGTCTGCATACAGAATAATACTAAATTCCTTTCAACAATTCTAAATCCTAGGACATGACGGGCCTGTTAGGGAACACTCTGAATTAATGAGCAGTGGTTTCACCATTACAAAGGCAAACGGAAAGATAAACCTTTGGCAAGATTACCATGATTACTTCTCTCCAAAGTCCCATGCAAAAAAAAAAAAAAAAAAAGGTTTAGATATTATGTTGCCCTAGAAACAGCATTCAAAGTACAGTATTGTGTTACTGACGTTGGCTTGGATCTTCGACGTATAGCACCCCTTATTACATAATCAGCTTCAGTCTCTGAAACAATAATTAGAATACTAGAATGCCCTCAGCCACATTTACAGTATAGGCTGTATATGTTTTCCTTATCTTTAGTAAAGGTAACTACAAATGTACCAACTCCCATTTACAATATACATTTATTGTATATGTTTAAATAGAAAAAATTGATTGCCCACAATAACAGAAATGGGAGCTTTTCCAACGGTGCAATATTTGCATATTAGTCTCTACAGAGACTTGTTGATGGATCCAAATTAACTTTGTGGAACCATTGGTACTTTCGTGATATACCATTAAGCACCTGAGGGTATCAGCTCCAGAAAATGTTATTTGACAGCTCATTACATGTAAAACCTCCCAGGTTGGAAAACAAGACATTCTTTACAGATAGCAACGGTAACATGAAAGGAAAGGAAGTCATTCAGTTGTAAAAGAAATCTTCCTTTAGCATTATAATAAAGTCAAAAATAGTTGCTGCTAAACGTATTCACATTCACAGTATCATATCCGCTTTAGACAAATAAAAGGCCTTTTTCTCTTTACAATCAGTGGACTAAACTCTGCTTGAGGCAGCATGTACTGTAAATGGAGAGGTCTTTTCTGGCAACACAAAGCATCTAAATCCCTGTCTGTGTGGCTTGAGACTACACAGAAGACCGCCATGACAGCTGGATGTTAACTGTGAAATGTTCAAAGAACGAAAAAAAAAAAACGGTTTTTGTGTCTCTTGAAGACCAATGTTAGTTGGAAATGGCTTGTGCTCTTCAATGCTGGGAGCAACAGAAAAGTTTTCCTCTGGTTTCAGCTTCCACCCAGAAGCACCTTGCTTGCACCTCTTACTAGTAATGACAATCACAGACACAAATACCAGTGGTTTCGAAAAGCCAAAACCTCGGCTAGAAATCCTCTCAATGACCATTAAATCTATTTCCTAATTCAACTTGATCTACATCTGGAGATGATCACAAGTCCAACAGCTGTGATCCACAGTCAGTGATGTGACTCAAAAACCTCACATTCATTTTGATATACCACCAGTTCACAACCACTTTATGGTTGAGCTGTTTGCTACTGAAAATATTTGTGTTTGTCTTTCTCGCCCCCCCCCCCCCCCCCCCCCCCCCCCCGGACATGGTGATTGTATTGGGATGCCATATGACATAGTTTCTGCTCTCTCCGTCCAGTTTCTCTGAGCCTGGTGATATTTTAGCACGAGTGCATGGCAACAGCAAAACAGAGGCGCAAGATGGATTCCTTTGCTGACCACTTTTTGAATTACTGATCATGTAAAAACCGGCTGCGGTCTCCAGATTGCAAACATCAGTCCTTGGAGCCTGCATGCAAACCAACCCTCCCTCTAAATAGGCTTGTCTATTTCTGTTGAGCTGTGGGGAACATGTGTTTGACATCAGTGTCACTCGGAGACATTCGCTGCAGGCCCTTCATTGTCCTTCTCATCTGAGGAGTTCATTTCGTCAAGAGATTGACGGGCGATGATGGGTGAATTTGGAGGACAATCAGAAAGCAGTGAATGAACACATAGTTTAGGTCGGCTCATTTGAGGTAAGTGGTTTGGAACTTGACATTGCTTTGCAGTGGAGTTCAATATGGTTGGGCTTGCTACTGTTTATCCAAGCTCTTTCGATAGAGCTTGCTGGAAAAAAAACAACAACAGAGAGAAATGAACAAGGCTGTTTATTCCACATCCAAACTAGCTGAGACTTTGTAGCAATGTGGACAAAATGCGACAGGTCTTCAAGAGAGTACAATCCTTTCAGACCTGAGATTAAGTCTGGTCTTAAACCTAGAAACCCTTCTCAGCTAGATTAGTCTTTGACATGGCATTATCTACATTCTACAATACCTTGAATGCTTACGTTGAACACGTTGAAGTATGTTCACATGACTGAATTCCTAAGAACTCATCACTGCAGAAGACCTGAAAGGTTCAGGAATACATACAGGTGCAGATGATCCAACTCCCTCTCAGACAGCATATTGCGGATTCCTTCCAGGAACCCATGTCTAGTTACCCAGTCAGTCCTAGGTGGGGGTTGGGGTCAGGTTGGGGGGGGGGGGGGGGGGGGGTGAAAGGCCTGTGTGACATCCACTCTCTCCCTCTATAATTTCAGGCCCTGTCTTTTCCACCAAGACCACTCAATCTTAAAGCCATGTGGTGGTTTTGTGCCACAACCACTCACAGCAAAGTAAAAATAAACCCTTGAGACACATCCTTCTCATGGGATGGGGGTTTAGAAGAGGGACCCACTGACTTGGCTTGGCTATAATAACCTACAATGATTCACACTATCTGTAGACCGGTTCCTTCAATGTAATAATTTACTAGAGGGATATGGCCAGGATAGCATTGTGGTGTATCTGATATAACAGAGTAAAAACTCAAGGTTGAGGCAGAAATAGAACGATACCACATGAAAAAGGCTCAGGCATGAGGAGCTTTTTTGGGGGTGTATTCAGAGGTCCAATGTCAGGGTCTCTCCAGATGTTTAAAAACACAATTTTTAGAGTTTGGGTAGTGATTGTGAGTGCATGTGTATGTGTGAGAACTGATTTTCTTGCCCTTGTGTAATTGCATTCACTGCCTGTGGGTTGGCCTTCATTAAAAGCAAGAAGAGCCAGTTTAGCACAACATAAAAGTGTGATAGACCTACCCGCTGACTACATTACTGCAGAACAATACCTTCCTCCTCTCCATCTTTCAACACACAGTAGACCTGCTCCCCTAACCACATCACCTGACTGAGCGTAAACCAGGACGCACAGCCATTATAGAGGTGCAGCACGCCTACTCTTTCCTCTGTTCAAGGTGTGTGTGTGTGCAATGTGTGTTGTAGGATGGAGCGGGCAGACAGGAGGACGCGACACATACCCACATTGAAGCAATTTGTGCGATTACTTAGTCTGTATCGCTATGGTGACTCATTTACTACCTACAGCCTGACTGATGGCACAATCAGTGCAGACACTGTGGGTTTTTTTTACCAGCAATTAATACTAGTACGGACAGAAATGTAGTCGATTGACTGGTTTGGTCCTATGCTGTTGTATTTCAAGTATCAGGACCAAAGGTCACCAACAGCATTACCGACATCAGAGTCACTGTTTCTCATCACACTAACACAGGAGATTTATCAAGCAGGCTTACCTTCAAAAGCAAGGTTTGTGGTTTTGTTAAGGTTAAACTGTATTCATGAAAAGCAAAAAGCAGATGAAGCTTATTGACAAGTTATTGACAAGCCTAATGACACCCTCCAGGATGTTTGATCATGTTGAGCAACATCACACACAGATTACACGGTCCTGGCTCTTCATGATATGTCTTATAAATATCCTTGTAGCTGGAGGACATCTATCACCTTCCATGACACCTTGATTGAGATCAGAGATTGTGGAAAAGTGCAGTGGGCGCACACACACACACGCACACACACACACACACACACACACAACAACCCCTGGGAGAGAGGTGAGAACAACAACCGAAGCCAATGGTGTCCCCGAGGGCTGAAGCTCACCTCCTTTGATCTTTCACATCAGATATCATCATGAACAGTACTTTCCAAGCACCAGGACTCGCAATACCCCCCCCCCCCCCCCCCCCCCCCCCTCCGCCTACCAAACTCAACCTGCTCTAATCTTTGTGATCTTAATCTACACACTTCAAAAAGCATTCAGACCAAAGGGCCCCTTGAAAAAAAGTGGTTACTGGCTGTCTATCAGGTGTCAAAAGCCTGCTGACCCTGCAGAGCTAATCCCTAATGATGAGTTTCACTCCCATTCTTTCCTTTTTTTTGCATGAAAGTAGACAGATATGCCACCTGTTCCAGTCTGAGGTTACTGTTAGTCTCTGGAGAGTGAGGGACAAAGAGAGTTCCCCAGTTTCTGTCAGTTTAGCTTTAAAAACAGATGCTAGACACACGGTAGCCAAACCAGTCTTACTTTTAGTGTTGACCCTTGTGGTTAGTCTGTTTAGCTCATGCAGACCCCATTAAATTTACCCCTACGACTTTGGCCAAATATATCAGGCAATTTTGAGTTTATATGAAGTTGATTTAAGGGAGTCACATATAGGCTTCCCAACATCCACAGGTTGGTTTGAGACAATTATCCATGAGATATATTTTAAGTGTGACTCAGAACACTTAAAACACTATTTTACCTCCTCTACTCCCAGAAGAGACTTTTCTCTTCAAAACCCACAAGGTAAAAATGAGCAAAAGGACCCCTTGAGAACCTTCCACAAAGCCCATGTTTCTACCAAATGGTCCTGAGCAATATTTATAACCTTATCAGACTCCTTCTTTGCTCAAGGGTGGCTCCAATCCATCTTCGCTAAACACTCATCCCCTTTCACCCTACAAGACCACTAGATTGAATGTCTTGTATTGTTATGAATTATGGCTTGTGCTCCTCTATTGCACAGAACCAAACACAACTTGTGAAATACAGTGCTTTTCAGTCTTCAGCTGGGAATTAAAGGAGTAGGCAGAGGGTAGGAGAAGACATTTGTCTTATTTGTTGATTGTTCCTGTGTGATTTGGCACAACATCCCCATAAACCATCTGTGAACTCATCATTATTCTCTCCTAATCACCCACTGCCGCCTACATCCTCTTCTACAAACTACTACACCCATTTCCCCCAGAGAATGGTTAGCTAGCTTAACTCTGATTCTTTTATAATGGCTCTTTACACACAGAAATGTCCTCCTGTATTTCATAAGGAAGTAGGAAAATAATAACAGCAACATTCCAGAGGGGCTATAATTTTCTTCCGGCGGGTAAAAGTTGTCCATTATGGTCAGGGTCAGGGAACACACAGAACCCCATCATCAGGCCCACACGGTTGACCACATCAGAACCGCCCGGTCACAACCAGTGGAAAGGCCCTGTCTATGCAAACAACAGCCAATCAGAAAGCCCAGGCCGAGCGGCGCGCTACATTTGCCCCCTGACCGCGTCACGGCTCTAAATTGAGCACTATATTCCATTTAAAATTACAGTATACATACCCACCCATCCCTGCAATTTGCATGGTTTCCCATTGATGGGCGAACTTAAACAATGCTGATACAGTGCAAATCCTCAAAGGGAAAAGTAGCTACTCTTTGTATTATGTCCTGGCCAATGAGAGATTAAAATAGTTTAAAAGAGATCCCAACAGTCAAACAGACTCTGAAACAACATCCAAGGTCCAGTGATGTCCTAGTTTCTGAATTTGACCAAATCCTACGTGGACATTGACCTAGTAATGTTTTCAGGTCTTGAAGGTTTCAAGTATTTGACTTGACTTCTGCAGGGAGGAGATTACAGTACTTTTCCCACAGACATATCAATGGGCAGGACACTTTGTTTTAGTTTGACAAGGTTTTAAAATACCGTTCATGCAAAAGTAAAACTATGTTATCTGAGGCATGACTGTGGCTTGTGTGGGATGTTGCCCAACGACACTATATTAGCAAGCTACATCCTGCAGGGTCGGATTTTACAAGCGGCTTGAAAAAACAAGCCCTTTTGCAAAGAAATCACCTACAATGCCCCCCCCCCCCCCACACACACACACACACACACACGCACACACAATAATCACACATGCACATTCACACACACATACACACCATTGAAACCACTTTTCTTTTCTTTTTTACAGTTTATGTTGTATCTACAGTCATTCACTGAGTTCCTCCCAGGGTGTTGACAACGGCATCAACTGAAGTATGCTCTCACCTAGGCTTGCTGCTGTCTGATAGATCAGAATGAGAGACATGGCAGACAATCTAACACACACCCTGCTTGAGAATGCCTTAAAAAACATAGCCTCTGCCCTCTTATTGGTTCTCAGAAAATATGTCAATATTAGTGATGAGTCACAAGTCACACTGTTTTTTGAACCTTTTGGATCAACCTTGACAAACTTGATCACCTTTTTCTTTATTAGGGAAGATAGTGTCCGTCATGTCCTTGTTTGTTTACTGAAGCTTCACTTATCCCCAACTATTGTACAAGGAATGCCAATGTGTTTGGGTGTGTGTATGTATGTTGTGACATCGTACTGGGAACTGTGCAGGGCAAGAGCCCATGAGCCAGGTGGATCTCACTCAGTCTTGTAACCTGGGAAACACGTGTTTGAGCCACAAACAGGCACTAAAGGTGATACTAAAGCATTGACCAAAACACACTTCATGATATTCAGGTCTGCTGCTGTGTTTCCATCACTTTTTGATCTTCCTGCTACACCAAAGATGGAATCAGGCCATCCCGAGGACACCATACATCAAAACATTGTTTCATTCATTTGCTCAGGTGCGTCGACCCAAATAACACCACACTATCGCACGGTGCAACGTTGGCGCCTGAATAGGAATGTGTTCATTGTCACATAAGATGGAGAGCCAGAGAGGGCTGGCAGGTATTTGTAAGGCCATATTTGAGGGCCTCCTTGCTGAGTGTTTACCTTCATGGACAAATGAGTCCATTGAGTTGGCCGAGAGCTGTGAATGAGCTCGTTCTGTACACACAGGCTTTTTGATTTGCACTTCAAAACAACCTCAGCAGTCCCGGGGACACATACCACAGTGCTTTAATGGGAGGCCAAATAGGCTGCCACTTCAGTAAAATACCTCGCGGATAAAATTGCATAAGTCAAAAAAACGAGTGGCGATAGGCTTTCCCTCCATTGGTCGAAGTGGAATGAGAGGTTGAAAGTTTACCAGTGTCTCTTAAAAGTTTGTTTGAGGAGCTGGATATAGTATTTTAACGGTTTTATGTTGCATATATACCACAGGTATGTACTGTACAGGTACTAAAACATAATTCAAACAACGTCGGCCATTACTATTAGTGTACACTCACTCACTGTGGCCTTGATACAGTCTTAGACTATATGGTAAAGTCAACTTTGGATCATAAAGCGCACTACTAAAAACATATCAAGTGTTCAAAAGTTTCTCTTTTCACAATAAGGTTGTGAAGTCTGGAAGTCCATTCATGGGTTAATGCATTCAGCTCAAACGTCTCCTTAAACCCCTATTTTTACACTACCATCGTTTTGGGGTTTTATACAATAACAAGTTGAGGCTGGTGAAGGCCATCCTATTTTAATTATATTATACCATAACTAACCCCCAGCCCACCCCCTCCTCTTTCCACAACCCCCTTCCCTTCACAAACACGCTAAAAAAGGCATCACATTACACACTAACATCCCCGCTCCCCGCTATGTAATTATACAATCTGCAGAAAACATTTTTATTTTTAGGGTCAGTAAATGTTTGACTTCTGTCAGTGTACAACACAAAGAGAGCCGGCAGTTGTTTTAGCTTTAAAGTTGTTTAACGACATGAGTCTCATTGTCCAACTAGAAGAGTTTATAGCCAGGGCGAAGTCGGTGAAAATATCTAAAACTCAATTTGAGATGGGGATGTGAAGAAGCGTCTATTTTTCTTTTCATGAAGCTTGGGACATTTTTATGGCCATTGTATCTGAAGTACAATATTTTTTATTACCTATCCCTTTCCGTGTCGCTAACTACATTTCCCAAGAATGCAAAAACCCATGTATTATACCTTGAATTATGAGTCTGGTAACTAGTGACTTCAACCAAGAATGCAGATGGTGCTTGTAGTTCAGTGACAGAGTGAGAATAGATGCTGAGGAGTAAAGGGACTGTGTTGTAACATGTTTTCCTCCCAGTCCATATCACGTGTGCTGAGAAGAGAGATGCAGCTGGTGCGCAGCTCAATGCACAACTGATTGTTTGCCAGTCTGATATGAACTGTAAGGCATTTTAACAAAGGACACAATAAAGTAATAAGCACATGTCTCCACCCATGAAGTTCATGTGACTTCTGTGTGTGAGTCCTGTTGTCCTGTCCTGTTACCACACTTGTTTTATTTGCCAAATCCATTTGGGCACACTGTGTAGTTGTTCACCTTTGTCTTTATCTTTACAAAATAAAGGCAACACATGCCAATGTTGTATCTAATCTAACAAGACAGAATATTGGCAGAATGTCAAGAAGTTTCCCCGTGTAAATATGCTCCGTAAAATCTCTAACATATCTTATCATGTTGTTTGTTTGGTTTAATTGGTTGTTTGTTTGGGAGGATACTTTTCTCTACTTGTTTAAAATGAGCCCATGTTGTAAAACCGTTGTTATATGCTTTAAAAGTAATTTTAAAGCAGAAACATTTTGAGAGAGAGAGAGAGAGAGAGAGAGAGAGAGAGAGAGAGAGAGAGAGAGAGAGAGAGAGAGAGAGAGAGAGAGAGAGAGAGAGAGAGAGAGAGAGAGAGAGAGAGAGAGAGAGAGAGAGAGAGAGAGAGAGAGAGAGAGAGAGAGAGAGAGAGAGAGAGAGAGAGAGAGAGAGAGAGCAAAACATCAAAACAAACAGGCTGAACTTGCGGGACCGATTTGAACCAGCAGACCTACAACCTCTAGTATCCATGCTCTCTCATCCACAAAGCCAAACATGATGCCAGACAATAGGAGGAGGACACCACCCTCGGATGTTCAAGGTCACTCATGCGTCTGACATGCACCCCTATGCCAGTGTCGTGGAGATCAATAACAACGTGCAAACCAGGGAGACCACCTCAGCTTCTACCAACTGCAGACATAACACATGTTTACTGACTACTTTCCTTTGTGGTGCTGATAATGTTTTCAGTGGCTGTTGTTTCATTTGCTGCCATTTCATGAAGGGAAATGATGTCACGTGCTGATTGAGCAACTAACTGACCTTTGAACTACAGCTGGAAAAGTGCCCTTTGAATGCCCTTGAATGCACACGCTTATTGTTTTGTGTACTCTGCAGCTAGGCCCACTGGTAAAGTAGGCAGTGGAGTGAAAGAGGAAGGGTGTAACTAGAACTACTAGGATTAACTGCAAACACAACTTCCTTCTATTCCTGTCCAAGATTCTCATACAGCAGACTGAAAACCAGTGTCGTCCATGATCATATCCCTTGAAAATAATCCAAACAATCATGTTGTTTTTTACTGAAGAAGTCATTCAGAAGGTGGCACTGTCTTTAATAGGTGACAAAAATCTAAGTAGTCGAAAAGGTCATTATTAGTTATTCATAGAAATGTGTGTACTCTAGTTAAGCATCAGCAACGTTTTCAATTGAACATTCAGAATGTACATGTGTAAATGATGTCCAGAGTGATGTAAACACTCCCCCTTGCCCCCTTCAAACAAGCTTGAATTGTTGCACCGTTCATGCTCTATCAAAAGAATGCACATCCAAGTAAGAATTAAAAAAACTCTGATGAATGAGAGTCTCCTGTAAGAGCATGTGTACTTCATTACCCAGGTGTCTGCGACAAGGAAGTCAACAAACCATCCGGCCCCTCAGCAACCTGCATGGGTCAACCTATAAGCTACAATGATGTGGATCCCCCTGGCAGGAGGCTAAGACACGACTCACCACTTCAAACAAACCCTACATATATCCTGATTAACTTTCTAATGGATTTTTGTTTGGTGTGGAGACAGTGGTTAGACTTGGTGGGGGCTCTGAGGTGGAGGGGGGGGGGGTGCAATGGTCAAAGAGGTTGATAAAAGATGTTGTCTCTGTGTCTGACCCGAGGGGAGTAGAGGGGGGAGGGGTATTCTGGGTAAGAGGAGATGCTATCAGGTGGCCGAGTGTTTACCTACAATAGGGTTTTGTCTAATTAAAGAGGTCACCTTAACTAAACTCCTCAGACCACTAATCACCTCAACCACTCTTGTTCAGGTGTCTCTAAACAACCGTGCAGAGGGCCTGTTCCTCAAGTCTAGTTGTTGGGAAAAATAAACAAACAATTGTTTCAAGCGCATTGCATTGTTAAACAATGTACTGTTTGAATATTTTAAAATGGGAATGAAGGAATTAGGGTTAAAAAATACCTAAAGTTGAAATAAAACGTTCAAGGCAGATATTGTTCAGTAATCACTAGGTGATAGACAAATCCCTTTGTGTTGTAGCTCAGGTTTACATATAGTAGAAAATATAGTATAAATCAACATGCAGAATATAGAGATATTACCACATTAAACTAAAGCATTTCAAGCTCCCTACACTATCACAGTATCTGGCAGGAGCTAGCATACAACTACCTCTGGGTCAGAGACGTAACACAACAGCAACAAATGACTGAATCAGTCATTTTAATTTACTCCAACAGCAAAGGAATGCAGTGTGTCTGGGACATAAAGGCTGGTTGAGCTTTGAAATAGGACTACACCACTCCAGCCTGCACAACTGGCTTAGGGTCCATGAAGCCCTGGACGTGTTAAGCAGGCCGGCTTATCTAGAACACATCTTCCAGGCCTCAGACTACCCAGCTATAAGATGACATGGATGTGTGAAGAGGTGAGGAGGTAAGGACAGGTGCTGGAAGGGAATGGTTCTAGGGATGAATGCATCTTTTATTCTTTTTTTTTTTAACTTAAAACTTGTTTTAAATGCTTCCCACAGGCATGTTCATTGCTGTGTTACAATGCAAAGAGGAATACATGTTCTTTTGGGAATCTAAGTGTTACATTCAGCCATCCATCTCCAATATTCACCTTCCCATAAAATACAGGTTGGCACTTGTTCAGCGATGGCATTAAAATGTGGCTCTTCTCTTACAAGACTCAGGCAACTCATCTGCATCCACTTGTTTTAGATTTTTGACCAGTGGTCTGGAAAGGGTCTGATTTATTCTGGTCTGCACAGGGGTCGGGTCTATCATGGTCTGGTTCATCCTGGTTTGGACAATTTTGTCCATGTTGGTCTTTCTTGGTTTTGCTAATCCCAGTCCGGCACATTAAAGTCTGGTCTATTCTGGTCTGGTTCTTCTGGTTTGGTCAATCCTGACATGGTCCTCTTAAGTCTTCCCGGCTAAATATTTATTCACCATTACTCCCTCAAATAAAAATAAAAATATGTGTAGAGTACAAACACTTACTTAATACTTACACCATACTTAAGCAACAGTTTTTTTATTGTGTCAGTAAAATGTACTCTCCAAAACCAGTAGTTACGCAACTTCAACACAAACATGTTGAAATGTAATGGTATGATGGCTAGCAATGGCTAGATATAGGTTATCTCTGATGGATGTTCAGAAATTCGGCTTCAGACAAACAATATATGCCAGAAAACAGGGACAGCTGTGAAAACATGGGTATTGTAAGATGATAGCACAACAGTCAGAACAGACACAATAGGTAACCATATTCTGATTCTGTCATTTCCTCTGGGAGTTGAATGGTCAATTAGACATCATTTGGAAGATTACATGCTGTCTTATGTTATGTCTCAGTACATGTCCTCCTAGTGCCCTTTCATGTATCTGACTCTATTCCCTTAAGCATAGCTGTTTGTCTCGTGTGTATGATGTAAACTCTACAGTGCGTGTGTGCTCTAGTGTTGAAAGTGATAACACCAATAGTGAGGTCAACAAAGGATAGGTTTCCTGCTGTCCTCATTCCCATGCAACACAATGCTGCAACACAATGGGACAGGCCCATTCACAGCTATTGTCCAATGACTCTCAGTGTTTCTCTGTGTGTTACCTGAGCACTTCAGATTTCTCATGGTCCCACCAGCCAGTACTTTTATTGTGAAGGGCACCTACAGACTCCTCTGGATGATGGGCAGCGTAGAGTTGCATATCAACCTGTCTTTATTACAACCGATGGGCTCCCTTTACGTTTTATAGCATCTTTCCGTAAGACCTAGCATGCCAATGCCACCTTTAGTACCTTATGAAACGCCTGTCAAAAGCAGAACAAAAAGACTCTAAGGATTCTTATTGGCTATAAATATGTTGAATCTTTGACTGCAGTTTCCAAAAAGGGTAACCAACCGAACAGAAAATGAGCAGCGTATATTTTGACTCTTGGTCAATAAATAGCTGGAAGGATAAGATCTCTGCATGGAAAGCAGCAGACAGCAGACTCAAGCTGGGCAGACTGATAGGGCATCCTGCTGAGAAACATTAAAAGACTGTCTGATTTGATGTCCAACAATTCTGTGATTAGCTCAAACAATGGGCTAGCAGTAAGACAGCCTTTTTAAATAAGGCAGGCAGAGTCACAAGGATTGAAAGGTTTAATCACAGCATCCTGGGCTGAGAGATTGGAGTCAAAACATGATTGTGCTTGTACTGTGTGTATGTGTGTCTCTCTCTCTCTGTTTGTGTGTGTGTCTATGTGTATGTGTCTCTGTGTGTGTATGTAGGCCCATGTATAAAAACGGTCTGTTTTTGCCTGTGCGTTGTTTTTTTGTAAATTCAGCAGAACGGTTTGTCACAATTACGGGAAAATCTGACCGCAGTACCAGAGGGGGGGAAACTCGAAAGTGTGACTTGTGGCATACAATAGTTGTGACAGAGGCTACATGAAAAAAATTATGAGAGCGTTTTTTGACAGTGTTGCACATATACTATAGCTGAGAGAATGTGACACTGCAGAAACTGAAGGAAGTAACCAAAACAGAAAATGTCTGGTCTCTGCTGCCCGCTACAATCTTGACTATTGTGCCCTTGAACAAGGCATTACAAGAACAAATTGAACTGGTAACCGAATTGAACCAAGACCATGGCTTTTCATCTGCTGCTCTCAGGAAAGACACGTATTTGCTACCTCACAATGAATGACTCCCTTCACAGTTAAGGGACTACCCCCTCCCCCCTCACAAATGACACACACACACACAAAGACAACACAAGACTCTCCCCACAATACTATCCCAGAGAGGTGGTGAGACTGGTGGCAGACGTCTGGACTGGGGATTATGCTGCAGGTAGGCCTAGGGCCATCATACTTGACTAACAGGCAACCCAAGATGGATAGGAGGGTGGAGGGAGGGAGAGGGGGGCATAGAGAGGGAAGGAAGGGGGAGGGGTGAAGGGTGGAATAGAGAGAGTAGAGGGGTGGAGGAGGGGGGAGGGCATGAGGTGTAAGGGGGGAGGGGGGGGTGGTGGCAGAGGGTGGACGACAAGTAGAAGTCAGGCTTTTACAGCCAAAAGGAAGAGCTAACACTATCTAGACCTAATAATAAATCAGTAAGCTTCGGGGGAAGATATTTGGGTCATTCGGTCACAGACATGGCTACTCACATGAGTGATGTTCCAAACCAACTCCACTGGATCCACCCCCCCCCCCCCCCACACACACACACACACACACACACTTTGTTCCTCCCTCACCAGAAAGGACCGACCTTCCTTTCAGACAACAGGTGACCTAAACTGGGCCTTAAAATCCGCTGACCTTCCTACATCTCAGATCCTTATCTACTGAAACATCTACCGCAAGACGGAAAAGGAATTCATTGCTACACTTTATTAATCTCTGCCTTTACATTCACTCAATCATCACACACTATCATTTCATTGTGTCTCTGTCAATGCAAGATGTGGAGAAGTACTTTGACCTGGCCGTGTGAAGGTCAATCAACTACTTTAACCACCATGTATTTAAATACACATCTGGAAAACAACAGAGTAAATACAAAATTCCCTTAAAGATCAGTTCCATAAAAAAACATCTGTTGTGCACTACGGACTGTCAAATGAGTGTCTTTAATTACTCGACTATTAATCATATCGCAACTGTGTCAGAAGCGGCCATGTTAATATTTACCAAGCAAGTGTGCCAGTGTCAGAGTAAAAGCTAACAATTCAGATGATAAAATAATAAGGTGGTGGGTTCAGGGAGCTTGAACACAAAGAGAAAAGCAGTCAGCAAATACAATGAACAAATATGTACAGAGAAAACTGTTTCTTTGTTTAAGGCGCTGATGCACTTTCCTAAGAAAACGAGGTATGAAAAGTTATTTAACTTTGTCAGTCCAGCCCCATTCCAATACTGTTTCATGGCACAGGTGAGCATGTGTGTGGTGGGGCATGTGTGCGTGTGTGCTAGTGTGCACGTAAGCAGTTGCAGCATGTGTCGTCATCTCTGTGTTGAACCCACTGCCAGCTTTCACTAAAGTGTTATCACCCTGCTTATGCCTGCAGGAACATTGACCAATGGATTGTTGGAATTGTTGTTTGTTTTCATTGTTGTTCTTTGGTTTACTTTTATGCTTTGAATGCTAATATTACTAATAGCCTACCAGTATATAATTTTTTACAAAATCGTATTTTCTTAATCTTTTTTTTTTTGCGTGTGTCTGTGTTCATGTTCTCTGCATTGTGTCATGTATTTTACTTCAAGCACACACACACGCACGCACACACACACACACACACATAGACTGTACACACAGACATAAACACACACTGCAACACCTCAGGTGATTTAAAGAGCACTTACTCCACATCTCACTCCAGCAAAGACACCTCAGATGCATTATCAGATTAGGGACCTTAAGCATGAAAATACCTCATCTCACCCTGAAAGCCTTTTATACCCATGAAAACTATAAGTATATCCCTTAAGCAGTCTGTGAACTGACCTGCCACGATTAGGTTAACTAGGCAAACCATATCAGACGTGTTCACAGAGCACAAAAGCTCACTTCTCTGAATAAGTCATTTAGATTTCATTTGGTTTTGACTGACAAACTCCAGCATCAGACTTAACAAAATTAAACATGCCTTTGGGAGTAGGCTCACTCTATGTTCAAGTCAAAAACATGTCACCTTGCTGTTAGAATAATTTGTTGTTTGTCAAAAGCATAGTATTATCAGTGCTCTTGTACACAAGTGGGAGTGCGTAGCTTTTGTCTTCCTTAACAAGCGCCGAATCATAGGTAAAGAAAACATCTCTCTCTTTCCTCAGTGGGGAAGCCTTCAATATAGCCCTGTTCCACTTGTATGGAATCCATTGCTCTATAATGGCTATAGATACTGTGGTGCTGTCCATATGTTATGCAGGTAAGCCATGTGCCCACGAGGATTTCCTGGATGTCACCTACAAAATAAGCAGTGATACAAGAGTGGGGGATGTTTGAAATGGACAGCATGTCCACATATTACTAGACTACACTGCATCCATAGGTTGCATCTAGGTTGTGTCTTCAATGCTTTTAATGACTAAATACATTTCTTTGAATCATACCAGAGCCTCGAGTGATTTTGAACTGTCCTTTAAACAAAGGCATTCCAAATACAGAGTCTACATCAAGCATGGTAATTACTTATAGGATCACTTATAGTTACACAAATTCCCCCACCCATCTCTTTGTATCTATAAAAAACACTGTGGTTAGGTGGGGCTTAAAATGAGACAACCTGAACCGGCAGGTAGCAGATGGAGAACGTGGAATGGGAAAATAGTTCATGTACACACACACAAAACACGTTATTAGTCATGAAGAACATAAAGGCACATTACTTTCTGCACCTACAGATCCCAATAATCTCACCATAGGTGTAAAGAGCAAGATTTACATTCAAAATCCGTCCAAATTGGTAAGGATTAATGCCTGTATTGCACAGAACTATGAGTCTTATAACTCATAGGCATAGGAGTGGTCACCAGAAGGTCACACATGCACATACATACAGTGCATTGCTCAGAAACAATCGAAGTATAATAGGGTGGCAACATTTATGAATTCACTTATATGGCGATAGAACATTTGTCTTAATGACTCACAGCATTAAGCGCAGCACAGCTGGCAAGAGTCAACCGTCACTTCTTCACGCCGGTCTCTTGGCCAGGTGAAGTCACTGCATAACTCCAGGGTCAACCGCAGGTCTCTCAGAGTCTCCAGGTGAGAAGAGAAACCTGAAGGCCCTCCAACCCGTCCATCTAGCACTTGAGAAGGCTGCTGAGTGAGGTCAACGTAAACTAGGATTAAGTTCCTCTCTGGTCAACCTGGGGTCAGGGCTCCCTCCTTTCTCTCAACCCCACCACTTTGTGTTTTCTTCTCTTTTGTTTGGGGACAGGCATTTGAAATATTTCAGTCATTTAAAGAGCTTCTTTTTTACATGGGGGTGGGAGGGGATGGGGAGCCAAAGCAGCTGGCGCTCGATGCTCATTGGTCAGAGCCGGGTTTGTGGTGGATCCTACTCGTGAGAGCGGCTGAAAGAAGTGGAGGTGTGTGGGTTTGTGAGCCCTGACAGGAGAAGATTCTAAAGCCTACGCTATTCGTTAGGACACTTGACGAAATGAAAGGGTGAGAACTAGTTTGGATTCTTAGTATTTGTCAAAGAAATATGCCGTCTGTCGTACCTGCTTTCTCGGTTCAACTACAACATACTTGACTCACACCAGTGTGTTGCACACCTTAGGCAAGACACTTGCTACAAATGCTATGGATAACCATTGCTTGCTAGTTGCAGTACTGTAAACAGTATACTGTAAATCATAGATTTATATAATGTGTTTTGTTTACTTTGTACCGTTACTGACCTGTCTGGATGGCGTTACTACTGTAACAGTGTAACATTCCCCCAGGGATCATTACCATACTTACTGAGTAAAGAATCCCCTTCTTTTCAATGATAACTAACATTTACATTTGTGCAATCTTCTACATAAAATACAGGTCCCCCTACCCCCTTTTTATCAAACGACAACAGAACATGGCTGAGGGTAAGCTCCGTGTGGACACTGCGCCCTCCCAAGTAGTGTTTACTTTCCTAGCGTCCATAACATGCTTTCACTGCATCCACAAGGCTATAAAGTGCGCTAATTAAAGGGGATCCTCATGCAGAGTGCAGTTATCAGTTCAGCCATTGCTAGTTTATGACAATCCTTTCCTCTTTAGTCGTAAACTGGTGCTGGAGTAGAGGCAATGCTGTCTCAAGGAGAGGAGCCAGGCAGGAGATAAGCGACTGAGCTTCATATCTTGGCTGCTGTCTTCTGTGGGTTGCATAACCCTTGGTCGGACCCAGACATAGTTTAACCACCCACACGTGCACACTGTGTTTTTTTGTCCAGACGACGAGGCCTTGCACACACAAACACACCATGCAGACGTTGAGGATAGAGTCACGGGCTATTTATGCTGAGCCCTTTCAAGCCATAGTGACTCGTTTTTTTGTAAAAACTGTAAAAAAGACTCACATTCTCACTCCCAGTGTCCGGTTAGACAGGTACAGTCTGTGAGGAGAAAGTGAATGGCAGTGATACAGTGGGAACACTCCGAGTTCTACTTCACCCTGAGTCACTGCTGCTTGGGTGGATAGAGCTGTCAGAGTGACTCAGTCTCATTGGCACATGGACGACCAGCACAGGTGGATAGGGAGCACAAGCCCAGGCGGATGACTGCAGATAGATGTAAGACAGTTACACCCAGCTCTCGATAATCAGTTGTTGGCTTCAACGTCCAAACATGTGTATCCAGCTTTATCCATGATTTTTAGGCATGTGTGCACACATATTGTGCATTTGGAAAAATTTTCTGAGTCATGCATGTAAACACATACACCGCTGCCCATCCACTGTCGAAAGGGATCATTCGACAGGTGTGTGTACTGTGTGATGGATCTTGTTATCTTTTATTCTACCTGCAGCAGGATCCTGCCCAGCCGCCTCAGTCACATGGCCATGCCAATTGTGTGCAAACATGGACCTGGTATGGCGGTGAGTCACTCTGTAAACATCAGGCCTTACTTCACTTGCTCCCAACGGTGCATATCACATCGTCTGGGCCGGGTTCCTCCGCACACACGTTATAAAGGCTTTGCATATCCTGTGTGTTGTACATTTGGAGATGAACCTTTTTTTTTCTGAATGTCATAAAACATCAAAGCATCTGTCTTTTTTTATCTGACAGGATGACATGTTATGTTTCAAATGTGCCAAGTATCGTGCTGACTGATGTGGTTAGTCACACAGACCTGAGGACAAGGTGTACCAGACTAATTAGACTCCTGCTCCTTTGCATCTCCAAAGTCGATGAGCACACCAAAACGCATTTTCTGTGCCCGGATAACTGGTTGTATGGATTTGGTAATCCCATTTGTGCAATGTGGCAAAGTCAGGCTGGTGCATTGGGGGAAGTCACAGAAACGCTGCTTATCCTGGACCGTATATTTGCATAGTTTTCCCACATCCACACACAACTCAAAAGGGCAGTTGATGTGGTGAGACAGACAGGTCGGCCTGTACACAAGAGTTTGGTGAGATTGTTCCTTTTAGATTGCTTTGAATGTAACTTTATTGATCTCTTATAGGAAATTACCCTCAGAGTTTAAGTGGAGAAATGTTTTGTAACTAAAAAGGTCATGTGTAGCCTGGGTTTTGTTTCGCTCAAGGTTTCTGTTTACAGTACAGGAAGATAAATGGTTATGGGCGTAACTTGACAGTTTTCTATGACAAAGTGTAAAAGAGGCCCATAAAGAGGATGAAAAGTGGCTAGTCAACTTCCCAACTGGAGACTAACAGCGACTGAAAAACATACAGTGGCTGAAAAGATGCATCACTCTGATCCAGAAGAGCACAAAGACTTGACAGGACCCAAATGCAGTGCAAACATTCTTACAAAAATGTTGGTCTTGAGAATGGTTTTTGTATGAAAATCATTGACCTAATGAAAGAAGCACACATTTTTCAAGATGCCACCTTTTCCTTTTACAGTGCTCATAAAAAATAGGAAGCGAAAACAGAGCCAGAGCTGACAAGTCTAGTGGCTTCATGTTAACCTGTCTCTCTTAAGCTTCAGCTAACATTGAGTCAAAATGCTTCAGCGGTGAGGACCTTCCTGTGGTCAACCTGTCAGGGTCCGGGGGAAAGAGAATGAGGATCTGGGACAAAGGTGGATGGAGATGAAGTGTGCAAGGATGACGTCCCTTCAGCCTTGACTGCCGTGTGGTTTCACCCAAAGAATGGAAGCAGATTGTTCTTAGAGGCTGTGTAATCTCCATCTCCAAACCTGAGTGGGATCAAAGTAGTTATTAAAGTAGCCCACAACCCTGAGAAATAGCAGCCCATGGTGGCGACCAAAAAAAACTATATTTGTAACAAGGGCACACATTCATTTTCCCAGGAATGGGGTGTCTGAAGCAATTGGGATTGAGCAATGACAGTTTTTTTTTTAAAGCTACAGTATCGAGTGGGAGTTACGCTTTGCTTAATAGAGGGGGGCAGTGTTAAGACCTGGGACCAGAACCTCCATACACATTTGAATATGTTGTTTTGTGGTAGCTGGCGATGAGTTATTTATCACCATTAAACAATGTTGTGAAAAATCATAGTGAGAAAAAATTAAGGACACAAAACGGTTACTGTTTTCATTTAAATAAATTCAAGGTAGTTTATGAATCGTTGTCTGTCTTTAATATTGAACTTGAAGGAAATGACTGATGCCTTACAGCCAGAGTGCGAATTATACAATGTCAATCGGGGGGGTCAACTTCTTCTCCAGGGCGTAAAGTAATATTTACGATTACAGGTAAGAATGATATATAAATATATCGACCCCACGACTTGTTCTTTTTACCTATTTTGGGGTGGTCCAAGTCTTAATTAGGGGGGTCAAACCCCCACAAGCCCCACCGTAATTCGAACCCTGCTTACAGCAAAGAACTCTGAAAATGTGTGCATTTGTATGATGACTATTACCCCTGACACAAAGAATATCAGAGTTTTCAGGAAAAATACATCTCCTCTGAGCAGAAGTCACAAATGCCAAGATGGGAGTGACTTTTGTCTTGAACACGCTGTGTTCTGAGTTTCCTCTGAAGAGTCTGATACAAATGAAGAAGGAGTCATTTAAATGTGAACAAGCCCTATAGTGGTATTGTTTAATTTCAATAGATGAAGGACTTCTTTAATCAATATACTGTCTCCATATCACACACAACTAAAGTCTTATAATTAAAGTATTATCATTATGTTATGCTATGACGTTGAAGACGATTTAAATAAATTATAATCTAGAATGTGAAAAATGCTCATATCTGACTGCAGTTTATTGTAACTGCAACTCAAGCACGATCAACAGGTCTATAAACAGGTGACCAGACCTTAAAATAATAGGTTCTATGGAAAGAAAATGAGATGTGTAAATGTGTATTATGTCTAATTTTCATACCTCCAACATGCCAGTTTCTGCTCACTTAACAGTTTCCGCCAGGCAAAAACAGTGGGCATGCTGCGTTCATGAGAGAGAAGCACAAACAGTAGGGCGTCTGTTCTGTGCTGGTTTAAAGCTACAGAGTGTGGTATTCATATACAACTTAATTATCTTTTAGTCTCTCTCTCTCTCTGTTCCAGTACAGAGAGAGGAGAGGGAGGGAGGGAGGGAGGGAGGGAGGGAGGGAGGGAGGGAGGGAGGGAGGGAGGGAGGGAGGGAGGGAGGGAGGGAGGGAGGGAGGGAGGGAGGGAGGGAGGGAGGGAGGGAGGGAGGGAGGGAGGGAGGGAGGGAGGGAGGGAATGTGTGGAGAAGCCTTATGGGTGCCTCACAACACTGAGATAAAGATATTCCCAGAAGAGACTTAAAAAACATTCACCTCCCACAGATCTACACAGACCCCTCTGTTGTGTCACATGGACACACAAGGTGACCTCTTGTGCCACAGACCCAAGTATGTAAAAACAGAGGAAAATAGCTGAGAAAAGGTGGCATTTCTTAAGTGAAACTGTGTACAAAAAAAGAGAGAAAGTGCACGAGAGAGAGAGACGGACAGAGAGTGAGTGAGTGCGTGTGTGTGCGTACATATGAGCAAGTACGATAACTGTAAATCTGTCAGTGTGTGTGTGTCTAACTGAGTGTGTGTGTGTGAGAGGAACAGAGAGGAAGAGAGTGAGAGTAGAGAGTGGGAGGGAAACCTGCCTAATATGCTAACCTCAGCTGATTACATTTTCCCGTCCAGACGGTAGACATTCCTTTCAACCTGTGGCTACTACCATAGCCCCTCTGCTCTGCTGTAGAAGAAGAGTGTGGGGCGCTAAAGAGTGTGAAGAAGAAGAATTAATTATTTTGAAGAGTTAAACAACTCACTGTTATCACTGACAAGACACATTAGTATGAAGTAGTAAAAAGATAGCTAGGCAGAAGTGTATTACTTAAACTAACCACAGACACCTGGTGCCTCATATTCACAGCTTTTACACACGTCAACATATCTGTACAGGTCTGATGCTGACCATCAAACCTACTACAAGAGACCCTTTGGGAGAGCAGTTGTTTGCAGTGAAGGGCTATGTGGTGTGGTCTGTTTGAACTCTGTCAAGAGGAAAGTAAGAGTCACCCATAAGAGGAAGACTGAAGCATCGTCAGTTAGACACGTACATGTGAAAGACAGCGCGATATCGAGAGGGGCGGGGGGGTGGGGGGGGGGAGACAGAGAGGGAAACAGCAAGAAGGAACGTTTTTTTAAGGCAGCTGAATGACATGACAGAGGTAGGGATTGTTGCCATGACATGGCAAAAGTGACTCAGACCAACAAGCTGGTGGCAGATGTGTGTTTACATTTTGACCCCAACAGTGTTTATCATCAGGCCTGTGTGTGTGTGTGTGTGTGTGCGTGTGTGAGTGTGTGTGTGTGTGCGTGAATGTGTGTGTGTGTGTGTGCGTGAATGTGGGTGTGTGCATGAATGTGTGTGTAGCCATATGCCTGTGAACACATACACCTCACTTAAACCAGCGGCATCACATTTTCCGCCAGTGCCGTAAAGGTCAGGGAAGCACTGGCAGAGTTTCAACAGGCCCCTCTTTCTCCGTCAGCTCTAAGCTTACTATCAACAGGAAACATCTTTCACAGAACAGGAAGTGTTACTTGCTAATTGGTCCAATGCGATTCAATAAGAGTTCTGCTCTCAGCCAATGGGAGTGGGCTTATTTCAGGAGGTGGTATAAAAGGAAAGCAAGCCCTCTGCGAATGCTCAGACCCAAGTTTTCACTGCTGCTGCTGCCACAGTACAACTTCTGCGTTTCTGTGTTTGCTGACACTCTTGTGTAGAAAGGAACATCTGCTTCGTTAGTTTATATATTTCATGGCAGGGTACACCACAAAACCAATTAGTTAAGAAAGAGGACATGAACACCCATAGTAGAAAACACTGACCTCACTGCACCTCCCATCATTCCTTGAGAGTTTCCATTTGTAAATTTGCAATCGTTGTTTTCTTATTTCTAGTTATAGAGGATACGTTTTCTGAAATACAAGAAATTGTTTTTTTGTCATATGGCCAGAGTACAAAGCAATTTAGAAAATCAGTTGAATTGAATTATGATAAATAAAGATGTATGGGATTGGAACGAGGTTCCTATAGTTTTGGTGTTTCATCCAGGTGCCTATATTTGGAGTAATGCCCTGGGAGGGCACAAGTGATTCGTTATTGCCACAAGCTCTCTTTTTAGCCTCGGCATTCCGATGGAGAATGTTCGTGCCAACTTTGTCATCTTTTGCTTGAATGGGGAAAAGCATGAGAACAGAGCCAGAAATACCTTATGCGCAGGGTGACATTACGAAAGTGCGGGTGAGCAGTAGGAGCTCTGACGGAATTCCGTAATTAGCCAGCCATGAGCCAGAAACAAAGGCCAGTGTGGAGTCGCAGGAAAGAGAACAATCAGAGAGCTTGCGCACATTCCGTGAAAAGCAGGGGACCAAAAGGACGTTCTGGAACTGACGTCTCTCATGGTAGATCACGATGACGGCATACTGAAGGTTCAGCAAAATAAGAACACTTTAAATTTACATTTAGTCATTTAGCAGACGCTCTTATCCAGAGCGACTTACAGTAAGTACAGGGACATTCCCCCCCCGAAGCAAGTAGGGTGAAGTGCCTTGCCCAAGGACACAACGTCAGTTTGCATGACCGGGAATCGAACTGGCAACCTTCAGATTACTAGCCCGACTCCCTCATCGCTCAGCCAACTGACTCCCCAAATCCTCTCCCCATACATATTTGGACCCTATCCTACACTTCTAAGTACCAAAGTTGACCAAAATGGAATAACTTGAAGGATGCTTTTTGAACTACACCACCACAATTGCAGTCAAAGTTCCTTCCCCACATCTCCTTACAAAATGGCCGCTATGGTCCCCTAACATTGGTTTGCTGGATTAGAACTGATCTCCCACCACACCACCATTTTGTGGATTCCTTGTAAAGGGGCCACACCCAACCATACATTCCCAATGGGAGTTAATTTTGGTCTCGGATGAGGAGAGCAAGGAAGAAATTATCTAAGAGAATGGCCATTAAATGATACTTTAGAGAGGCAGCAGATTGAGGCCTTGCTTGTGGAAGCCACATTTGCTAAAGGTACAGAAACCTCATGCAACTTGAGTTTCTCTGTCATTTCTGCGCACTTGATACCAGTCAGATTCAACAGGACTTAAAATACCACTGCAGAGATGATATGAGGGACTTCTATTGTGAATGTTAAGTACTCTCTAAAACCAACGGGGACACTTTCTTGTGGTCTGTGTGGGTTACCTTCGGGTTGTGTGCACGTGTTGAGCTTTTCTCTCTTTCTTCCTATTCCTGTCTTTGTGTGTGTATCTATTCTTTTCTCTCTGTAATCTCAAGTTTCTCTCACTCTCTCTGTAGTTGCTGGACTTCTCTCTCTCTCTCTGTTTCTGTGCGTGTATCTGCGCTTCTCTCTTCTCCTTCACTCTCACTCTCTCGATTCAACAAACAACTCAGGGGGCACCTACAACCCAAATGATTTGTATCTTACACCCAGTCTCTCCGACACTTAAGACTGACAGATTAGGAACAACCCACAGCCACCCAGCTGGCTCTGACGCTGGCTGGACCGATACAGATAGGGAAAGTCAGGAGGATGCCAGATGAGTATAAATCTTCAACACGGTCCAACTCCAAGTCTGCAACAACAAATTACGCTTGGCAGTTTCCCTGGATTTCTCCCTGACACACTGTATATACACAACTGGTGTACATGTGGTCCTGCCAATCTCTGATTTGAAAAACAACAGAGGGGCACACACACATGGGATTTCAATGGAGTGGTGTTAAAGCTGCCTTGGACTAGTGGGAGGTCTCATTCACTATCTGCAATGAGATCCAAAGGGGGATATGAATACAACTGGCATGGTATTGTTCAGGGAGGGGAGAGCAAGGGTGAGGGTGAGAATCCAAAATGTTCCAGAGTGTGAGGCAGAGGATGTTGGTTTGCTGGCAGTGGAGGGGGGGGGGGGGTGGCTAGAGCATCAACACAGGACTATCAGACACACAGGACCATGCTTCTTCCATTACTACATCACTCCGCAAACAGATCCACCGTGAGACAAAACACACGCACGTGCACACGCACACAAACATACAGATGAACAAACACAGAGACACAAAAAAAGACAAATGGCTCGGAGAATCGGGGAGGAACTCTGATTGCCGGTTGCGAGCACACAGAACACATTTACATTTAGTCATTTAGCAGACGCTCTTATCCAGAGCGACTTACAGTAAGTACAGGGACATTCCCCCGAGGCAAGTAGGGTGAAGTGCCTTGCCCAAGGACACAACGTCAGTTGGCATGACCGGGAATCGAACTAGCAACCTTCGGATTACAAGCCCAATTCCCTCACCGCTCATACGACATACGAGGCTTTAAGTGGTGTGCATATGACCACACACCACAAGGGCGCCTGCATACAAATCGAGGAAACAATTGTCAAACTGTAAAATGATTCACATGTAGAAAAAAAAACAGGATGTGGTTAGCGAGCAGAGCACACCTCTTAACTACTCCAAGAGCTGCAGATAGGTGAAATGTGACACTTTGTGCCTAACAAGGCCTACAATAATAGCCCATGCTGATGTTCAAAAGGCATGCCTCTCTCCTCTAGGTATGTCCTCTAGTATATGCTGGACATATTATATTATGTTCAACGTCACTTAACTTCCCCCAGACAATTATCCCATTAGTTATAGATGTGTGTGACATGTAATCATGTTCAAATTAAGATGTATTTAAAGGCAAGACCAGTTAATGGCTACATTTTCCAGAAGCACATCTCCTCTGCTGACTTCTCCCTGGCCTGGGGTCTGATCAAACAGCTGCAGTACAGAAAGTCGAATGTCACCCAGAGCTCCGGGGGTCGCTCAAACAGTCTGCGCTTATGTCGTCCCCCGTCCCCCCCCACCACCACCACAATCCTGCCTCAGGTTGAAGAGTACGATCTGTCCTGCATTCCAGGGGAGAGACGCCCAGACATGTTATAATTTACCCCACTTAGGCCAACAATAACAACAACTCAGGGATGAATGTGAGTTGGGAGTTATTATGTGCCACTCCGGCATGGCTTGAAGCTCAAGTGAGCAGCAAGTGAAAAAATTAAGTCTGGCAGTTAGGCTAAGACCCTGGCAAAAAAATTGAGCTAATTAGTGGTTACGGTAAGTGCAGGTGGGCCCTTACGTGGACAGTCAAGGTCAAGAAAGGTTGCTTTGAGACTCTGAGAGGTCACAGACATTTTGGCTCCCTTGAGCTGCCAATTTTGACCTTTGCCCCCTAAGCATGAGGTTAAGATATCTGCCTCTTTTTTTTTAAGGTGGAGAAGGTTGTGCATTTCTGTTGCCATAACGATGCAAGCTGGTATGGTTTCTTGGAGGGCTTCACACAGAATGTTTTGCACTTTTGAAGAACAGGAAGAGCTTTTTGCTTAAGGGGCTGTATTTTATTGGTGTTCTATAAAAACGGAGACTGTGTCGACGGCCTATGTTGTCATTGCCATATAATGCTAAAGAATGACTACGATATCTGTCCTCCCTAATGTCCGCCCCATTGCGTGCTGTTGCTAAGCACTGGCAGTGTGTGTGTCCGACACACACTATTCACTGTGACAACATGCGATGATCACATCTTGGGAACAGTTGGGGGATGAATAAGAAACCCAGTCATGATACATACACACACACCATGGTTCATTTCCATCAGCACTGCCTGGTGTGTGCAGTAGCCTGACCTTGACACAATAAAAAAAATCATAGCAGGTCAAAGAGAGAGAAATAAAGAGAACGTGTGAGTGAGAGAGAGAGAGAGAGAGAGAGAGAGAGAGAGAGAGAGAGAGAGAGAGCGAGAGAGAGAGAGAGAGAGAGAGAGAGAGAGAGAGAGAGAGAGAAAGAAAGAAAGAAAGAAAGAAAGAAAGAAAGAAAGAAAAAGGGTGAGAGGCCGTTGTATTGCCAGTTGAACAATGCTATGTCTGAACCCAGTTTAAAACAACAGCAAAAAAAATTGCTGGACCTCTAAGTACGAATACATAATACAAAACAAACATGAAGCAACGCACAGACCGATTTTTGGCGTCTTAAGTCAAGTAAACAATTTGTAGTAACTAGCCATCCTACTCTGACCACTCAAACTAGCCTGTACCCCTGCAATCAAACAACATCCTCTCAAAGACTCAGTGAATGACACCCTATTGAAACTAGATCAATGAGGGGTTTCTTAGGCAGAGATAAAAACAAGAGATAAAGGTTATTAACAAGCGCTGGGTAAAAAACTAACGAGGTTGTGATTGTTTTAAAGATCGGCAGTTAATTGGGAGAGTCATAATGGTACAATAATTATACCTTTTTGAAGACCGATTGATTGACTAGCCTGCTTTTCATTTCTTATAGGGACTAGGTGTGGTACATGTACATCCATTATTGGTGTGCTGTCTTTGTCGAGTATGTGACATGTGCTACTGCCACGCTTACACTGCAGTCTGGTGTAGATTGAGACTAAGATTAAGAAAGATATTTGTGACTGTTTGTGTGCGTATTTACAGCAAAACTCTACTGATCTGAACCCTGTACCACTGTGTTAGTTTATTCCAAATTGCACAGTGTATTTCTACTTATTTAGTTTGAATGACTATTTAGTTTTAAGCACATTCACTTTGTGTCTGTATACAGCAGTTTTTAATCTCTTGCTGACTAATGATTTAGATGATACAGCATTGGCTTGTGTGTGTACCCATGGAAAGTCTGGCCCACATAAGTAACAGTAGAAAGTAAGAGAGGAAACCAACTTGTGGCCCCGTAACAAACCACATTCTCTGTCACCGTATACACCCAGATAACAGTTCACTGCAATGACAGTTCTGCACACTTTTATACTTGAAATGCACAAGAACGGCCCTGGTTGTAGCTCAGTTGGGTACAAACCACACCACAGTTTACACCCAGATAACAGTTTCAAGAAAACTGAAGTGATTTGTGCATTGTTGAAGCCTTAAATGTAGAAGACTTCCCCATGTGATCAACTACCTAATCATACTGCAACCTCTTGTCGTGTGTTGGGGCTCATAATGAAAGTTGGTTACATTAATATCTGAAGGAGCCTGTGCTAAAATCATGACCGCAAGCCGGATCCCGTTTGTCTGTTTACCACACTGTGACCATCTACTCTATGGTACGGAAGACAAGCGACTGCAGAATTACTCAGTCATAGTTACACCCTATTGAGTTAATCCCTCCTTAAAACTGCCCTAACTATACAATGTTTCTCCCATCTAACTGGTGTTACCTGTACTGGAGGATGAAATCAAAATGAATTTGACCTGCTGCATGTACCCATTGCTTCTTCTAATAAGACTTGACAAAATGAGTCGCCCTGCAGCTCAAGCACTGCATTTTGAAACACTTCAAAAGCAAAGGACACAAACACACAGCAACAGGGGGTATGGCTGTTGGCTTGGGGTTACTGTCTTTGGTTGATACACCTTGCTCCCTTTGTGATAACATCTGAAATGTGCCGGGGGAACCTGCCTGACCTGGAGGAAGAAACGCTTTGTGGCGGTGTTGACAAATCAGTGGGGATCGGGGGAAGCTGGTGGCGTTAGACCCATAGATACCAGGTTTCCTGCTGCCCTGGGGACAGAGAGGGGAAATGACATTAGGACCGGCCTAGGCCTTGATAGTAGTCCTGTCAAGACAAGTGGAGCCACAAGTCACCAGCCACTATAACCTCCTACCTTCGAACCTTTGAGCGAGCGTTTTAGTGGTTTGAACGTGACCTCATTCTTTTGAAAGCCATAACTAAAAGTCCACACATTAAGTATATATTGTTTGATTATTTGGAAGATTTCAAACCCAGAACTAAGATGTGAACAGTTTAAATGCGAGGTGTGTTAGTTCATAGTTTCAAAGTTTCTTTCAGGCATGTGTCCTTTAGAGGACTTGATCAATTCGATCTGATTGGAGATCTTCTTTTTGAAAAGGATATTTAACCTATGCTATATGAAATGGTTATGAAGGTTTATTGTATAGTAAGAAATTACATTTTAAGACACACAAAAGATGTATTGACTGGTTCATAATATCACTCCCTTCGTGTAAAGTGCAACCAAATACTATGGGTGGTTCCCAGTTATTTAGAAGTAACCTTAGCTTATTCACCAACGAGAGAATGACAAACCGACTCCAAGTGTTTTCAGAATATGCTTCCATGGAATATAATCCAGGTGTAGTGGAGGAAATACCATTTGCATTCCTTCGTAAAGGAATGTTTTCATTCGTGTTTCACAAATGTCGCCATTTTGAGGTGTGTACGTTATAAAGTGCAGTGCAGACTGGATCACTCAATCAAGCAGGGCATGGCCTCAATAGGTAACCTGTGTAGGAGCCAGGGAGATGGTATTTGAACAGCTGGCACAGTTTAGTCCGGCATGTTCAAATGTGCGCAGGTTTCTGGTTGTCGTCGTCCCATCTAGAGGGGCTGAAACAACACACACACACACAGGTCCCTCATGGCTTTGAAGTGACTCCACTCTACTTTCCACAGTAACATGGAGCTGACGGTGTTTATCTGTCCAATGCTTCATCCTTGTCAAATCCACGTGTAAATCTTCTGAATAGGTTATTAGGTGTCTAGAAGACACAGTCGTGGTCCAATCGGGCTGTTTCTTGTACACACACCCCTTGGTACATCTTTTGGTGGTTTATTTCTATTTCTGAAGACATGGAAACAGAAACTGACCTTTACACTTTAACGATATACCAAACTTAAGTCATTCAGTGTGCAGTGCTCAATGACAAGGCTTATATTGAGTCAGGTCAAATCTATGTGAGTGTGTCTAAAATACCACATGGAATATCTTGAAGCACTGATAGACTCCAAAGCCATGAATACCCTGGGCCAAAGAGTCTGTCCATTCTCATTAATCAAATAAAAAGCGCCTTTCTTTGCACTTTGGAGAAAGAAAACATTTTCATAGCCAGCACAAGGCATGCAAGTGTGTGGTGTGTGAGGAGGTCTGTACGATCCCCAGTGTTAACAGCTAATAAATTGAGCCCATCCCCCTCACTACTAGGCCTCAACTCAATTATATCCACATGTAGCCAGGACTGCCATGTTAGCTGCATATTTTCAAGAGGTGGGTTTTCCATAACACTTTCTGAAAGCTAAGTTGGTTGCTGAAACATGTGTTTGGGTTTGGTTCAAACCAGACTCTGGTTTTGTTAACATAGATGTGATGTGGAATGCAACGTGACCAACCGGCCAGTGTAGCCACTGTTTTCTAAGCTCTGTGTGTCGAGACTATAAACTTAGATGTTTACCTGTAGTGCCTTATATTAAATTTAAAAAAGGGATTATTGTGTGCTTTTTCATCAATGTCTCCCAAATATTGAAATGGAGTAAAAACCTTTATGATAACACAATGTGAGAGTAAATACATGTTTAATATTAACTTTTTGAGTAGAGACTCGAAAATTCATGACGATTTTGGTTTTTCTTGTTGGAACATTGACTCATTGTTTGGTTGGTGACTCTCAAATGTACCTTCAAGTCTGCATCCCATTTCGGATGACTATGACAAAATGTACCCAGTACACTGTGACTAAAGCAAGGCCATACTCATGTTCCCAAAGCTAAATTTAGTGCTTTGTAGCCTTAGGACTGTATTGTTTAGTGGTGGCGTTGTATGTTAATGTGGTGAGTTTCTAACGGCCAATCAACAGTACTGTTGTGGAATACTGGACACACAATATCCACTTAAATCAATAAATAGTTGCTTATAGGCAAACCAGATTATTGTGGCTGCTTTTTTGTATTCGGTCAATTTGTTTACAATGGATGTCGGTCACTGCAACATACTGGATCCTTACACTAAACTTGTATACTAAAGAAACAAAAAGCTCCTTGGGTAAAATGGTCAAAAAGTGAGAGGAAAAGTCTAGGTCGATTTTTTTTTCCACAAATATTTGAGGTGCTCTGAAATTAGAGCAGGACAGGGGCCAAGTCTTTGAATCTCACGCCACTGGCACGTGCTAACCTTTTCTGTTTAACATTTCGTCCCCAGCATCCCCCCCCACCCCCCCACCACACACACACACACACTTCTTTTCCTAACAGGAGATGGTGAGACTCAATGCTATCATTCTTTGATTCTGTTTGAATCTGGCCGCGTGTGAGCAGGAAAAGGAGCCCAACGTGCTTCCTGAGTGGTCCAGGGAGGAAACGCTGTAATAAGCAAGGAGTATGTGGTTAAAAATAACCCGGTATATAAACCCAGAGCAGAATCCCACTCACTCTCAAACTCGCTCTGCCTCCCGCTCTGGCTGGAAGTCCCATGCTGCTCCTGAGCTCTGCATCCAGATTGGGTTTTCCATGGAAGCGCCGCACCCAGCCAAAGGCGCGTAGCCCTTTCCATAAGGAAAGAAAATGTACACCTTTGTGACATTTGTTGTTAATACTGTAAAGCAGTCAGTCACTGTGGAATCCTGATCAGGGAGATCAGAACTCTAAAGATTGACCCCCTTGTGCAGATTAAGTTATGAGTAAACATAACATTAAATGTTTACTTGACCACAATTGAATGAAAAGTTGAGCGAAGTCTTCCTTTAGATACATGATGTACTTGCACTTAACTTATTGAATTGTGAAATGTTATTTTGAATTGCCCAATGTCACTATTGTGTAAATGTTTCCACATACTTTCCCATATATCGCTCACATGACAGTTCCTCTAATGTGCACCTCTTAAACCTGATTACCCCTTTAAAAGTTACCTGTAGCTAAATGTAATTAAGAGATTTCATCTCCTAAGAGTGATGCTTTTAGGTAAATACATGAGGAGCATTTAAACATAAATACATTCCATCTAGGGGGCTGCACTGATACCTCCCTGCTTGCTACTGAAACCAAAGGTACGCTATCTGTTTCAATCTCCCTTCATTTCTTGAACAATGAAGGCATTTTCTGAATGCTATCTTACCCACTGTCATAGTTATATAATGCCAAGAACATTATCTAACTGGGCCTTATCATTCCTGATCTTAATTTTTGTTCACATAATCCTAGACACCAAAGGTTTGACATCTTGTGTGTGTGTAAGCAGGTCAGCTGTGGTTGTGTCTTTGTTGGATATCTATTTGACCCTGCTAGGCAAGTGCTGTAGTTTATGGACACTGTTTGAACACATTGCCCCCTATGACCGTTCAGAGTGTTGGATGCAGAGAGTGTGTGTTTTACAGTTTGGATGAGGAAATGGTTTGTGGGGACAGGGCCAGGGGTTCACACTAAATAGTTCTATGTCCACTCATTCCACGCTTCTCTCCAATACTAGAATTCACACTTGTGACGCATGTTCCACAGAACTGGCATAAAAAGCAGAATAAGTAATAATCAGCAAGTCAAGGGGAAATGTATTTTGGCCGTAACAGTCATTGTGGTATGTTTAATTGTTTCAATAAAGCAGATTTTAAAAAACTATTGTCAATACTTAATAATTATGGCCGTTATTAAAGTCTACAAGAACGTCTAACGCAAATAGGCCTACCGTTTAATGATTCTGGTGGAGGGAACAAAAAAATGGCTAGAAAATCTCGACTGTTGTGGGTGGCGTATCTCAACATGAACGAAACTGATGCTCCTGAATGAGATGCAAATTTTACACGTCTGCATTTCAAAAAACGCCTTCAACACCCGTTATTTACACCTGAATAGGATGCTAAATAGCGCCAAAATTCCGAGTTTTGAAACTGTTAAGTACCGTGAAAAGAGTTTGAGACGACCCTGGCGCCTGGGAGCCGTGTGCGTTTAGACAAGCCTGCTGCGCAAGAACAATAGAATCACCCTTTTACAGTATGCCTAATGATACTGACTGGGGGAGATGTGCGGCAAGCAGGTGTAAATGCCTCTCCGCGCCTCTATCTCTCCCAACCAGTTTTAATCTGCTCAGTGACACGCACAACACTAAGCAATTTAAGATATTGGACATCATAGTGCCAGTATATAATTTCAAGCTTTTTTCAAAACGATCATTTTGGAACTTTGTCCTAAGGGTATAGCTTACATTACGCAATGTAATGGTTGCCTACTGTATATTTCATTGCTAGTGTAACCTACAACTTCCAACTGTAGATGGTGCAGCCCCCTTTTTTTTTCTTCTTTTTTTTTTTTACATAGGCGGAGCTATTGGCTACATGCGTCACCGTTTAGGAGGGAGGATCCAGTGCTTTATAGGCTTGTAAGATCGACCGTGAGCGAGTGAGAGGCAGAGCGCAAAAGCTCTTCGAACTTAAAGAGGGACCCTTTATAAACGGCTATATTTACTTATCCTAGACGTATTTCCTGGACTTGCACTATTGGTCGAGCTACGGTATTTAGAAAGTCGAGAGGACCTCCTACCATTCAAACTTGTTCATGTCTCTGAAGCGCAACTTTGGAGTAACAGTCTGCTAGGCGCACACATTCGAGTGTGACAAGGTGATCACAGGCTCTCGCACAATAAATACACAACTGTTTATCGCATCAAACGATGGCCTTATCCGATGTAATGCTGCCGTCTTTTTCAACATTCTCAAATCAGAGGGAAAAATGTTGGGATAATGTAAGTATGACATATTTACAACACCTTAAAAGTTGGACAGTGATACATTTCTGCTTTGCTTTCAACGTACTATATGGTGTCTAATGGCCTCTCTAACTTTCCTTTGCAGAGATGGAAAAGCGAAATTGACAAACCAATATCTCCCAGCTGTTCAATGCTGGAGATGGTACATAACATTGACAGTCACGGCAGAAAGGACGACGAGGATCTGAGTAATTACTTGGATTTGGATTTTATACTCGCCAACACAACTGCAGCGGATAGCGTGGCGCCGATTGGAACAGGTGCGGAATATATGGGCTCAGCTGACCCAAGCGCCATGTACACGACGGGAAACACCATGACGACCTATCCATCAGCGGAACACAGCACACCGCCTCCACCGTACAGTACCAGTCTCATGACTGAACTACACAGCGACAGTAATTATTGCATTACGCGCGGCACTGGCATACATGGAAGATTTTATGTGAACTCCGCGGCCTTTCCCAAGCAGGACATACTTGATAACATTAAAATTGAACCATCTATGGACGGTTACGGGCCAGTTTTTGGCATTGCTCCTCAGAACTGCCCAAAAATCAAGCAAGAGGGAAATGTTTCTTGCATGATGTCCTTCGAGCAGCCGCGGGTTGCCATCTCCCCGCGCGCAACTAGCACCATGACGCCGCCGCTTAGCCCAGATGACCAAGGCAACTCCGACATCCAGACACCGATGTGTCACTCCATGAGCTTCCCCCAGAAGTACCACTCCTCGCCGTCGTACCCACACCTTCCTCCACCTCAAGCTGCCCAGATGCAGCTTTCATATCACGGTGCGCATCAGTTTGGCATGTACGAAGAGGGCCTGAGCATGCAGCCAAATCCGCAGAGGGTATTGCTGACACCCCCGTCATCTCCACTTGAGCTTCTGGAGTCCAAGCCCAAGAGAGGACGGCGCACCTGGCCACGGAAGCGGACAGCGACACACACCTGTACCTTTGCTGGCTGCGGAAAAACTTACACCAAAAGCTCACATCTGAAAGCGCACCACCGAACTCACACTGGTAAGAGTTTCAATCTTATTTTAGTTGACTTAGTTGATCTTAGTTGAGGGGGGGGGGGGGGGGGGGGGCAGTTGTAGGGTGGGGGGGGGGGGTAACAATGTATTAATGACCATGACGTACCGAATGTAGACTAAACATTGTGTTTTAACTTTTGAGGAAAGCTTAAGCAGTGCAAATGTTTACATCTCCTTCGTTCATTGTCTACACAGGTGAAAAGCCATACCATTGCAGCTGGGAGGGATGCGGATGGAAATTTGCTCGCTCTGATGAACTCACTCGCCATTACCGCAAACACACCGGTCACCGTCCCTTTCAGTGCCATCTGTGCGAGCGGGCCTTCTCGAGGTCTGACCACCTGGCCCTTCACATGAAGAGGCACATGTGAACCTGTAAGGCCTCGAGGGCCGGGGAAATTATAGGATGTATTTCATGACGATTCTTTGTTGTTTTTATTTAATTTGTTCTTCACGACCAAAGCTTTTTATATTGATAAAAGTTTAGTGATATTATTTCGTAATAATGTAGCTGGTACTACCTTGGTTGTATATGAAAGCTTTAGAAAAGCTTCATTAGATATTTGTTTTTGGGCAAACAGGCCAATAAGGGGCTGGCCCTATACTGCTCTTCTTCAAAACTGGAGTGCTGTTGGACACAAAAGTGCCTTTCTATTGCGACTGTGTGCTACTGTAAAACTTTCCATAAATCTGCCAGGTCAGCCAAAATAGTGGAGACAAAATAATTTCTAAGTGAAATGTACCTGTGTGAGCAAAGACAATGTTTTGTTATTTAAACTGCCTCATTGTTTTGAATGGCCTGAATAGCATAGTCAACTGTGTTCTTAATTTAAAATCACTTAGCTGAAAATTGTCTTTCTTGAGTGCAACTGCTGGGTCCAGCCCCCGTGTACACTATCAGGGCTTGATGTCCTGTGTATCTTTATTTTTTACTGAAATTTATATGGACTTGTATATGAATTTTATACTGTACATTGTGTATTTATTGTAAATATTAAAAAAACTAAACATAAAATACATGTGGATATTTCCTGAGTTTTCACAATGACAATGATTGTACAAGGTTAGTCAACAAAGTAGTTCCTTTTCTAGAAACGTGTTCACACATTGTCCTTACATAAACCACATCCACCCCCTGAATATCAACTTAAGACTTGAAATAGATGCAGAAGCACAGGCCTGAAAAGGACACAGGTAAACTGCATCTATTTGAGTAACTGAGGCCCAGTCTATACACCCGCTGCTGAACTCAATAGACATGGTATCACCATTTACACAATTATGTTTTCCAGCTGCAAGACACACCAGGCCAGACGCTTGTGGGCTCAGACTATAAATACAAACAGTACATTTCCATAATTACAGAGAGGGAGTGAGACGTCTGGACAGAGGGGCCTAGCAGCCCTCGTCAAGCAGCCCATAGACTCCCACTTCTGATGGGTAGAAATTACAGTTAAACATGAAAGGGGCCTTAATACTACAATTACACAGGCAACAGAACCATAGCTGCAATTTCAAACATTCAAAGAGCACATATTCCTAGGCAGTGTAGTGTCTTCTGCCATGTCTCCCATACCAATGAAGTTGAGTGTAGAAAACCAATACATCACTATAAGGAGTACATCCATATTGACATGAAACACTCAATGGATTGGGTACATAACACATTTGTGAAAATGTGGTTGTACATTTGTACATAATGTTTCCCCTCAGTTGTGTAAATTACTATAAAAAGTTAAACAAGCTCAATTAAACCACACCTTCCATCATGTGGTGCCACTGAGTCACCCAAACTTTATTACATACTACTCTATTCAAGTGAAAATGTTTTGAATATGTTTCAAATTCCAAATTCAGACTACTGGGGCAAGAGAAGATAGCCAGTTATCATTCCAGTTCAACCGTGTCAATCATTCAACAATTCATGTAAAGTATCAAAAGAAAAAAAAGGTAGCTGAAAATAAATAATTTGTGAAATGCAAATTCAACATTCTCATTTCACTTATCTGCCGTTTTAGTAACTTTCAGTTGTGAAAGCAGTGTGTGTGCAGTGCAGGGGTGTGCCTACAGGCGTGTCCTTCTACCTATAATGAGACAGAAGTTATCCAGGAATGTTACACTTGCTTTTATTATATTAAAAGATATACATAGTATGTATCACGTATTGAAGTAAGTTCCAAAACCTGAAAGAATATTTATAATCATATATGGTATGTACTATTACATATGACATGTTGGATCTCAATAAATAAGGCAGACATTGTGTACCATTCAATGAAGCTCCATGTAGGCCACACATTTCCAGTCAACCATTCACATTGGAAGAGCAAGCTACACAGTATGCCTTGAATATGCTCCACACGCAAAGTTTTAAAAGCATCTTGGGTCAATACAATGATACAATGACATAGAAGCAACAGTCTATAAGGCATCTGAACCCACAGTATATGCATCGGATCGTGGGCATGATTCAACTTTGAGCGCAACTGATATGATGGTAGTTGTGAGGCTTTGACAGGTGACATTAGTTCAACTACAGCTGCCTTTGGGAGCATCAAGCATTTTGCCAGGAGTAGACAGGTAGCTACATCAAGCACACACAATCTTTAGTCTGTTGTAACAGTATTAGTCAAAGCAAATAGGTTTGTATCCCTATGAAAGAGGCTACACTGGTGTATTACCCTATAGAAACCTCTAAGTGTTGTAAGGTTGCCATTGTAAGACATAACCAACACATGTTTTTTGTCAGCTAACAAGTAAGGCCAGTCAGACCACTGGAATATCCTGGCAAGGAAGACAGACATGATTCTTCAAATAGCATTTATGATAGCCACACAAGCCTTTATGGAAGATGAAACAAGGCCCCAACTGTATTGGACTACGGGGAAGTTGTGATAGTGTTTTATTGCTATGCACAAAACAAACTGAGTGGAAACTGCGAAGCATAACCATTTCGCGTCGAAAAATACCAAAATGCATGCTAAATTTGATACTAAAACTAAGGGATTTCTTCAAAATTCAAAAAAAGATAAAAGCCGAGAAGGCATCAAAAGGTTGTTGTTCTAAGGGGTTTACACCTTTATCAATAAGCCATTGTTTGATAAGGAGTATTAAAACATGTCCAAAGCATGTGTATTATAAATCACACAGCTCCAAATCTAAATAACACTTAAAAAGTTGAAAATTCTAGTTTTGGGAAAAAATATCTTTACCAACTGAAAGAGATACAAGGGAACCTCAGATACGACAAGAATTTAAAGATAGTAAAAACTGAAAATGTAATCAAACAATAACTGTACTTTCATTTTTGATTCCCTGACCCAAAACAAGATTTGCACCAGAAATCTGGAATTCATAAGTGTCAGACCTCAAAGATAGGATGAACTTCCTGGAGAAGAACTGTTGAAGGTTACGATAGTGCATTCACAGATACTTCATAAACTACAGATGAATTTTGTATATAAATAATAAAATGAAATAAAATAGATTAAAAAAGCAGATTTCTTTACAACAAAGAGTAAAGCAAAGACATGTCTTCAAAGATTTCCCCACCTAAACCCATGGAGCACGATGCAGGCTCTCCACTGGTGATGGATTAAGTCACTTTAGAATTGGGCTTCACCCAGGCTTAAATCAGGCAGAAAACGGTCTTCATTGTACTTCATTACAGTTGCAACGCAATGTGGATGAGAAACACGAAAGCTGCAGAACTTATGAGCTGAGGCTTTGGTGAATATAGAAGAGTTTTGATGAAAGGTTTGTCCACAATTCTTGAGGGTGTACATCAAAGCCTGCGTCCGAGCTAGTCTCAGAGTGGAAAGGCTAGAGTCTGACTGTAGAGATAATAGCTAGGCCCATTTTCTTCGTCGTAGAAGTGTTGTTCTTTCATGTGTCATCATCTCAGTGTTAAGGAGCTGACATTCACCTTTAGTGAGGGTAGAGCTGACCCAGGAAGTGAGTGCATCGTAGATGAGTGGTCAGACACTGGGCATGTCTGCCTTGCTGAGGGCGATGGCCAGGTCGAGGTCTTGCTGTTCCTGGAGGCGGAGTCTCCTCAGCCTCTCCTGCTCCTCCCGCTCACTCTCCCGCTTGGCCCACTCTAGCTGGTCGCTCTCATTTCCAAACTAAAGAGAGGACAGCAAAGAGACATCGGTCAGTGCGCTGGCATGCGGGCCGGACAGATTCACTCCAAGCCAGCCGCTAACACAAATGCACCAAACAAAGAAACTCATCTGATGTGCTTCTGAAAGTCGTGATTAATGTGGAATTTGATTGAATAAAGTTTATATTGAATAGTCATTGGATAAAAACCAAATGCATTTTTAACAAACAAACACAATTTCAGGGAATCTAATAAAAAATAGGGAGGGTTTGGAATTTCAAAATAATTCAAAGCAAAGCAGCATGACAAATCACATACGATGTACCTGAGGTCCTACTGGTTTTACAGCAATGTGTTGAACGTGCCATTCTGCTATAAGTGATTACTTCGCTGAACACGCCATTGGACTTAGTGTATCAATCATAGTGCTCTCCTTCTGGATATGTTCGTTGCATGCAAATAACAATACAAAAGGTCACCACACCCACAAGTAACCTTACCTCGACTTTTTCAGATCCTGGGAATAAAAAACAAACGTTCTATAATACAAAAACTAGATATAGACAATGTACAAATATCTACACATATTTCCCCAAAAGAGAATACACAAAGGGCCAAACTGCCATGCAGCTGATAGTCCCGAGAGCATTGGGGCAGTGGGAAGAGCAATAAAACAGCAGAGATGGAAAGCCAGAATTAACATGCAAGTTGATCTAAGGTTAGACTTTCTGTTCCAAACCAGCTAATGAGACCATATGTACATTTGGCAAAATCGCAATATGCCAGATACTGTGACTTTTAACTTCCTTCTCACTACAAATAACATCACAGCGAAAGGTCAGAGACAAGGTATGGAGATGTGAGGATGGACAAGGTCTGCCCTGAGACACAATCCCTGTGTAGACTTGTAAGGACATGTACAGTAAAAAGGAGTGCAATAAGCATGGACACCAAAAGAAACCCCGGTCAACATTCATTCAAAGGCCCACAAAGGTCCGTGAGCTGAAGACCCTACCACAGTCAGACATGGTACAATCCAAGTACTATTATTATTATTTTTTTATTGGGTCCAATTGGGAAACAGAACAGTAGCAACGTACACCGTCACAACAGACTCAGCCGTCTGGATTGACAGAATGAGGAGCAGCAATCCAAAGCCATAGCGCAGAAGCCAGACACAAGGCCACTGTTATCTACTGTGGGATGCGACCGCTAGGAGCAGAAAGCAACAACAGCAACGACAACAACAACTGGATGAAAGCGGTAACCAGCACTTCCACTTACAGATCCCACATCTGCAAACCCGCCAGAGGTGTCTTTCATAGCAGCGCCAAAAGCGAATGACTCTTTGCTGCTTGTTGAGTCTCCAGAAGCCATGTGACTCTGACTACGTTGGGCACAGTGGACCGGCTCCCTTGGGTTGTCCAAGGCAGCCAGCCCCAGCAGGTTTGCATGACTACGTTTACCTGGAGAGGGTTCAGAGAGGAACATGGAGTATTGTCAGTATCTGACGCTCAGAAATGTCGTCAGGTGCCTCCCTGCCTCACCAACCAGGGTCAATGATGCAAAGGGTGCAACACTCAAAACTCAGAAAGCAGGGGTGTCCTGGTGGCTCATCTGGTAGAACACACACCACAGACGCCAAGTCCTTACAGCAGAAGGCTCAGGTTTGACCCCAGTCCGGGCCGTTTACTGCATGTCATGCCCTCTCCCCCGCCTCTCTACATACTGTCACTATAAAAAAGAACACAGAAATGACTAAAAGTATTTGTAAAAATAAATACAGAAAAACAAAAACAGAAAAGCTAACCCTAAACCCGCAGTTGGAGAAGTCAAGAGACTTGTGAAAGCTGCAGGAAGAGGGCAACCAGCACACACAGGCACCCGTGGGAAAGCAATAATGGTTGGCTTACCATAAAAAAGGTGCTAACCACAATGTTGATGAAACTGTCTCACATTTGGATCCTGATATGTATCCTTTGAGCAACTGGTGTGGGCCTCATGCAAAGTTCAACTCAAACTTCAGCACTACTGCTGTAGATTTCATTGATTGAATGACCGTATTTGCCAAGATGCTCTGGTTCCCGAGCAGTACAACCTGTAAATACTTCCTGTGAGATACGAGAGGGTGGACTGTTTGACCACATGGGAAGACCGGCTGCTGTGTGTGTGTGTGTGTGTGTGGTGGGGTGACCTGCAGATCACACCAGAGGAAAGGTGGCATAGCTAGGTCACACAAGTTGCAAGAGCTGTGGGTAGGAGTTTTCACACTTGCAAGCGCACATGAACGCACCCACAAAAGACATTGTGGCGTGCCGCATGTGCACAATGTCACTAAAAAGGCAGCGCAACAGTTCAGTGGCAGTACACTGGCTGCCAAAGTGCTGTCTTTTTCGTAACGGTGCTGTCAGTACTGATTCAAAAGTATGAACTCACATCACAATCACCAGCATCACCTGAGCAAAACCAATTCATTCAGTACACTGAACAGTCAACAATCTACACCCGTGCTTCAGGCCTGCGTTATCTGTACCAACAGCTTTCCTGTTTACCACTTCAAGAATATGAAGAAACTGATAGCTCTGCCCCCTTGCAAGGTTAGCGAGGGTGGAGTAAAGGGGAAGTACTTTCATACAGCGTACTAACAAAAACAACACTGAACTTTAATAAGACAGTGTGCCACCCAGAAATGAGTTCTCCAAAAAACGCTGACTCAATCAGCGGTTTTCTCTGACGGTTTCAACCAGCAAGAGTGACTGACATCTGTAAAAGTGAAATTAAATACACATGACGAAGAGTGAATTCAAAAACCGTTTCTATTCTATTCAAGCTTGGTTTTTTAAATGGAAACTCCACAGTCAATACATACAGTCATTTTGGAGCTCGGAGAAAAGGTATGTTAAGTGTTACATCCACAATTGAAATGAGATTTACTACATTGAGCAGGCACACACACACAAGCACATCATCAGGCCTTACCATAAGGAGGGGCTGGCCTGTTAGGTACGTTTTTCTTTGGTGGCAGCATAGGATTGTCTGGCTTCTGAAATAGAACATCACACGACAACCTATTCCTCCCGAACAAAACCTTTGTGCTAGAATGTAGATACTGGTCATCAAGATGCTTCATGACATCATCAAAGAGGAAATCAACAGGGAATCAGTTGAAAGTATTGCTCTTTGGCATCACAATATTTTCGTATCGGAGGACCAAGAGCTCACCTTTGACATTTGACTGAAGTCAGCGAAACCCCCCTTGGCTCCGTAAGGGCCGCCACCAAACACGTCCCCCGACCCAAAGCCGTCTAAAACAAAAAACGGCACAATGAAACATTTATGTGAACGTCTAGCGTCAATGAGGGCTTGGCCTCAAGCATCCATTCAAATCCATCACCATACTTTGCTTATTCCAAAAGAGCTTCGGCTCTATTTTCAGAAGGGGGCGTACTGTTTGTGGCTAGGCCGCTTCATTTACCACGATTTTTCCGAAACCTGAAAAGTTGAGGTACTGTTATAGCCTGACGTGTGCATCTGATTAACTCATTAAAGCCGTCAGTCGGGGTACTGTTGAAGTACTGTGGTGAGCTTGTTTTTACACATTGTGGTATGCCTTTGGACTTAATGAATAAATTGCCAACTGTGCAGGGGCACCAGTGGGAAAAAAAAAGAACCATTGTAACTAAATATGTTTGTTGTGAGGGAGACCATAAAGAGTAGCATTCATGGGTGTTACGCTGCACAGCAGGTTCGTTTGGCGTTAAGAAGCTGGGCTCCCTCCCACACTCGGCTCTGTGTTCCCGCGAAGGCTGCTAGATTCAGCAGTGCGTAGGAGGGCCCTTGCCCCTAATTTAAAACAACTTACTCCTGTGAATGAAGCATGTACCAGTTCAATACCAGGCGGAGAACAGGGGACAGAGGCAGAGTTGAACTGGTTAGGGCAGTGTGTTCTGGACCTATGGTCCCACATAGTTTCTGTTATGTTTGGCCCCCAGTGAGCCTCCTGTTTTTCCAGGGGGTTATTTTTAGTTGGCCAGCAGTTAAATGCGTAGGTAGCCTGCTTAAAATAGAAGGTTTACCACAGGAAAATATGAAGCCACAGTGAGAAAAATAGTATGTCACCGCTCATGCCCCTCCTCCTCCAAAACAGAAAGAAATCTAAATGTCACCATGGTTACGTTGAATGACTGTATTTATTGAGAGGTCTTGCAGAATTCGCCAAAAGATTATATTTTTCTAAAAACCTGTAAATGAACCTGGGTAACAACACTTTTTATAGATGCAACCCCAATGAGGCCACATCCAAACATACTTTTTGGCATGACATTTAAACGTTTTCGGACTAGGATTGGCAGTCACACAACAATGACATTCATTTCTAAGAACGGCCTGAATCTGCTTTGACTATTGTAAGTGAGCCTGATATAATTAAAAGTTTATTTTACTTAAGAAAAGCTTTTGTTACAGTACCTGAGTCCTTTGGTTTTGGGCTTGGACTGTTGGAAGGGAAGTGGTCACTACTACCAAATGCGCCAGGCTGGGAAAAAAAAAACAATCACACATGTCTTTATTCTATTCCATATTTTCAATTAATAATAAGCAAAATACACTTAAAAGAATCCTCTTTAGACCTTGGCAGGGGGAATGGGCTTTTTTTTGAAGGGGTCTGATGATGCAAACGGATCAGCCTTTTTGAAGAAGTCTTCTGAGGAACTCCCTTTAAAGGGGTCAGTCTCTTTGAAGGGATCACCCCCAAATGGATCTGTGGACAGAAAAGGGTCCAACAGTCTTCCATTAAGTCCAAGTCATCATCTGAAACACTGGCTTTGCATTAGATGCGTAAGATTACGTGTATGGCCTATACAAGGCCACGCATGTGATAAATGTCACAAATTGGAACATTTTATAAAGTATCCCATACGTAACCGTCAAGTCTTTCCACTGAGAACTCCCTACACCGTTGCAGTGAGTTCACTATGCTTTTATCTCTCCTTTAGAAATGGAAAAATGAAAAATGTGGACTTTGAAGCATCACCTCTGAAGGGATCCGACTTGAAGGGGTCTTCAGTTTGGAAAGGGTCAGGCTGAGGCTCCCGAGGTTTGCTGTTGAACATGGCTACCTTGGACTTAAAGGGGTCCTCCTGGGGGAAATCATTTTCCAGTAGTTGATCCCCAAAAAGCATAGCCACTCATCAAATTGAAAAAGTATCTAGACTGATGTCTTAAATTATGAATTTACTTTCAAATATAGGTCAACATGGAATGTAGAGGAGTCTGATATATATAATACCGCAAAAGAAAAAAGATAATTACAGCAATTATAGTCGGAAGCATTTCGGAATACACCTTTGCAAAGCTAGACCTGGCAAGATTTGACCTTTCTCTTCTCAAAGCTGCTTAAACTCGAGTCAAAACAAGTCACCAGATCTTCCATTGGGTTTAGGTCAGGGCTATATCCTGTATGATTTTACCATGGTTCCGAAGCCTCCGTTCTCCTTCTCGGTGAATCCCTCACTCATGTCGGCCAGGTTGGTCATGCTGCCTCCGTTGGTGCCGTTAATAGCGCTGTTGTACTGCTCAATGCTCTTGCTCACCTCCTGCTGACTGTCCTGGATCTGAGACAACTTGCTGCGAGCCTAAGGCAACAAACCACACAGACATGAATGCGTGCACTGAGACTAAACAACACTAGCTCGCGTGGACAGTGTAGGCCTAGGCCTCTGCTAAATGCCATTTACTTGACCAGTGTGTGCATCATTTGTAAAACGTCTGAGGACAATATGGATTCCTATATGGAAACAGTGTCATTCATGAAAAAAATAAATAATAATTGCATCTAAAACGTTTTTTGCACCTGATTGATCTCGTCCTGGGTGGCTTTGAGGGACTTGACAATGCTGTCCAGCTGGACGCGGCCGGCTAGCAGGCTCTGCTCCAGCTGGCCCTCCTCCTGCTGCAGCCGGCTCAGGTCCGACTGGGTCCTGCTCAGCTCCGCCTCCTGGCTCTGCAGGTCCGTCTCCTGGGACTGGATCTGAGTCTGGAGCGACGAGATCTGGGGGCGAGGGAAGGAGGGGGAAAGAGGGAAGACAGACGAACGGGGGGAGACGTAAAGTAAGAGACAAGAACGCGAGGGTTAGGGGCGAGGGTTATTGGTCCCAGAGGCTGGACGCTGACCATGTGAGACTCGTCCTGGCACTTCTGTTGGACGTCGTTGAGCATGCCCTCCAGCTTGGACCTCTGCTGGTCCATCTCCTCCAGCCTCTCCTGGGCATCCTGCTTCTGGGACTCCAGGTCCTGCAGACTGCTGCTCTCCCTGTCCAAGTCATCCTGCATCTCCTGAGGACGCAGACACAAGCATACACGCATGCACACGAGCACACACACACGCACGAGGACAGACATCAGTAAACTTGGGTCCGTTTGTTTGGACAGACTTGCAAATTTGCACAAAGGCTCGCTCACCTGAACCTCGTTGTTCTTCTGTCGGATGGCGTCCTCTTTGTCTCGGATCTCTTGCTCCAGAGAGTACTTCTCCCTGCAGGACGCCACAGGACGGCAGGGATGAGGGACAGAGCCAGGTGCAGGAACTGAGCTCAATCCCCATGCCTACGTTAAGACCTTATTTTCCTGTCCTTCTTCAGCCCCCCCCCCCTCTTCCTACAAAGAAGAACACAAGGAAAGGGCCTTCTATTGGTGGAAGGGGCTGACTGGAAGGCTCACCTCTGCAGCTGAGCTATTTCCTGGCTGAGTTCGTCCAGCTCTTTCACGCCCGTCAGGTCCCCTGAGCCAGTGGAGCTGGAGCTGTCCTGGGGGGGGGGGGGGGGGGGGGGGGGGAAGGGGGAGAAGTCAGTCAGTCAAAGGAGCAGAAGACCTTCCCCACTGATGTGACGATACACACAACACAGCAGGAAGAAGGGCAGATCACCTCAGATCATCAATCATGCATTCAAACTGCCAACAGAATATGAAAAACTCTCAAACTTTGTATAAATGAAGCCCAAAACTTGTCATATGGCATGCATTCCCATGACCTAAAAGTGATACATTTCAATGAAGCATTTCTCTGGAAAATCAATTCATCAATCAGACAGAGCTCTCAAGACAACCATATTCTTGAGAACCACCTGGTGGCACTGTTGCTTTAAATACGGCGTATTGGGCTGAAGACAGATCGACTTAGAATGATGGAGCAGACAGGATGTGTCTACAGAAAAACCAGGAGCTGCACAGGATAGAGACGACGGCCAAGAAGCAAACCAAACTAATAAAACGGCGACAGCACACCAGAACATCCCAGCGGCGCCTACTCACTCTGCGTATGTTAGCATAGGCAGCAACGTCAGCTCCCACAGCAGTCATGAACCCAGCAAAGCTCTGAGAAACGGGACCGAGAGAGAGAGACAGGCAGAGCTGAGAGCAGGAGGCAGGAGGGCGCGCAGAAAAACCAACAGTACCTCAGCGTGAGGAGACTTGAGACTTGAAGAGAGAAAGTGGCGAAAGGGCGCCCGAGACTCACGGGCCCGGCTGCGGACGCGGCACTCCTCTCCGAGGGGGGGATCATGTCTGGGGTGATGGTCTGGGGGGGGTCCAGGCCCTTGGTCACTTTCTGCTGGATCAGGTACATGGCCAGGGAGAACTGCTCCCTGGACAGCTTGCCGACCTGCTGGGTGTCAGCCAGGCCCCTGGGGACCACAGGAACGATCTGTAGACACTTCGGCAGAACTGGGTGGCAAAGCTGTCAAAAGGCCGACGAGCCTAAATAGTATGTGTCCTCCCCCTACTGGAGAGACCTGAGAATGCCTTTATCAGTGACATTCTACTGGGACAGGCCTTCATCCAGTGCACCATACTAATACAGCTAAAGACTGAACTGTGTTCAGTGATTGTCCGGGTTATGATGTTTGGTTGGGACTTGGTTGGGTTTGGTTCCTTATTCATGTCTCATTTGTACACTGTGCTCACCATATCTGAGCCAGTGTCGTCTGAGGCAGGCTGGATTGCATGAAGATCTCGATGACCTCTGTGCCCGTGACCAGGCCGTCCATGTCGCTGTCCGTTTTCAGGAAGATGTCATCATATCGCCCTCTGTCTGCCACTGGGACGACCCAGTTCACTGTGGGCTAACATGCAGGAGAGGGGAAATTCCAAACATTTAAGAAAGGAGAGACAGAGATATAAAGAGAACACAAACATAAATGGGTTCTTTTGTGGGTGCTGGGATGGCTTTAAACTGGGTTTGTAACCGAGTGCTTAAACCAGGTGTATGAGAAATATGCATTATTGTCGCCCCAAAACAGATGCATCTAAAATAGGTACAGACAAAGTTTGAGGATGCAACAGTGCAAGTGCAGCTGGTCAAGAAGTAGCATATTTTAACACAAAATGTCCATATGATGAATTGCGTCTATGCATTTTTTTTTTTTTAAAGGAATCATGCAGAGTGCCAAAAACTTGTGCTTGTCCTTGGCTTGTGGACAAGACTTACGCCCTGCTACATCTCTTTCATTAAAGAAATACAGTGTAAGAGAAGGAGTGAGATCCGGTGTCCTACAGATAGTGTGCAAAGTATTTTGTCTGCAACTGAACTGTGATACCACATTTTATAACTGCTAATCTCACATCCACTCAAATCTTTAAAAAGTACTAAGTATTTGGCCATACTAGCTTGTGTACCTTTCAATTAAGACAGACACTGCCCTTAATATAAATAATCTGAGATAAATCACCACGGCGACAATAGGAGATGAATGTGGAAAGACAGACTTGAGGCTAAAAGGCGAAGCTGGGCATGTGGTTGAACCGGTCTAAAGAGAAGAGGGACAAGGCAGGTTTACTCAGCTGTGACCTCAACCAACAACCCAGAAGAACAGGGGACCACATTCTTTACAACGTGCCCTGGCATGAATAACGACAGCATGCCACACAAACAAAAATATGCCATCCTTTGTCACATCCAAACCATGATAAGGCAAGAGGAAGCTGCAGTAAGAGGCCTAATGGGGAGGTTGACTCCAGGCCAGCAGCTACAGAGCTGGTCTTACCTGTGAGGCAGCTTTGAACGAGTGTTTGGGGGAGAGGCTTGTGTGGATGGGGGCCACGCTGCCCAAGGACGGCGTGGAGCGCAGGGTCTCTTTGAGGGGCGGGGAGCTCATCAGGCCAGTCAGAACGGGCAGCACAGCCACGGCACCAGGCAGTGCCCCGGCGGACTTCTTCCTCTTAGATGGAGGGATGAGGGAGGCGGGTAGAGCGGTGGGGGTGGGCTCATTCTCCATGGCACGGTACACCAGATGCATGGCCTGGAGAGCGTGAGGAGTTACATTGTCTTTGTGCATGTTTTGACTGGAGACAATAACTGGAAACACATTCATACACTTAATAACAGAGACTGTAATGACCTGAGATTCAAACTTGTCAACTCACCACTGAAAACTCATCTCTGTCCAACTGGCCATCTTTGTCTACATCACTAAGGTCCCAAATCTACACGTATAAAAAAAGAATAAAGAAAGAGGTTAACAGTAGGTCTTTGTGTAACAAGACAGGACTAGTTTTAGGATGCTTACCCTTCCTAAAACATCCAGAGGTAGTTTGGAGTTGATCAAAACCGGCTTGACTTTATCACCCGAGAGCAGACCATTGACTGGTGAAAGGCTGTCAAATATGCCATCGAACTTCCCTTTTTCCTCAGGCTGGAGGGTGAAATATGTTACAGACTGAGTTGTGCTAGTTAACAGATGATGCATTGTTAATGTACGTATGCATAATTAATCCTCACCCTGACAGCCCACTGAGAGTCAACAGAAGGAGATATGCTCAGCGACGTGCTCAGCGACGTGCTCAGCGGCGTGCTCAGCAGTGGACTGTTTGCGTCTCTCTACAAAACAATTCACATGCAATATCACAAAAAAAGATCTGCAAGAGGCTGTATCATCAAATAATCTCAAATCTGCCAGTGGAGACAGACAATCTGCTATCCATATTAAAGATCCCACAATAAGAAGAAATACATTGTTATACAAGTGTGTGGAGTGGTCTCAACACTTACAAATGTAGGTGCAGCCAGTGTCTGGTTGAGATTATTAAGACTGATGTCATTTCCTCCTTGAGCAGACGCCACCAACCTCAGAGCAATGAAAAACCCCTGAGAACAAGGAAGTGAGAGCCTGATCAATACTTCATGTTGGAAAGCAATATGAAAAAGCTAGAAAAAAATACAACACAGCAGAATTTGTTCACCCGCTTATCCAAGAAGCCCTTTCTCTCTGGGTCGGCCAAATCCCAAATCTACACAGAAGAGTATCATTGTTGATCAGATGAAATTAACATGTCAACAATTCACCGGCCAAGGTTGATATCCTGACAGTATTGATACCTTCACTGTACTGGTTGGAGACACAGGATGATAACGTTTTACATGGAAACAAGGTGTACCTGGAAACATTACAGTGTGTTTATGTTCCTTACCTTGCCCAAGGTGCTATCTGACAGGCCAGACTTTTTCAGGAACTGAGCAGCATCAGCTGCTCTGATTTTTCCAGTGTTTCCTGGGTCAACCTACAAGATTGTAATAAGAACGCTTCTGTTGTTATGCCTCACGTTACAGTCCAGTTTTAGAAATGTATTTTAAAAAGAAACACCCCACAAGGTATATTACCTGTCTGTAATAGTTCTCGTAAGCGGAGTTTCCACTCGATAACTGTACAAAAAGTATGCATATGGGTCGAGTTAAAATACATAGATGCGCTCTCTAAACTGGCTACAGTAGCTAGCTAAGTTAGCTGGCTTCTTAAATACACATTGTGTTGGAAACTAAATATATAGAATAGAAAGGGCCACGGTAACCTCAAAGGGTATTTAACAGGCATTCGTGATTGGACTTTTGCTATGTCAGCTTTACAATAAAGTTTACCGATTTACAAACTAAGAACACAAAATATTGGGAATCGGTGCATCGGCTTGATTGCTAGCTACCGCGTTAGCTAAATCAGACAACACAACTGAGCTTGCTAAATGATCCACATCTTCCGCTTCGTTACCACTTTTGACTGAAGAGGGTTGCCATGTGTGACCTTCCTATGCAAAAGTGAATTAAAGATAGGCTAAACTCACGAAACTAACTTTGATTTAGGGCGTTAACTCAAGTATTTGAAGTTACCTGGCTGAGAGTCATGAGCGCCGCCATATTTCCTGCTGTCACGGGAGCGCGCACACCACTTAACTGACACGAGCCTAAACTTGACAGCTGTCAGTGCACAGCTCAGAACGAACGCTGCTCTTCAATGTATTTCGTAAATTCATAAAAAAGTGGTTCGTTTTCTAAGAAGTCAGTTCCCAGCTAATCTAAATTCGAGTTATGAATGAGCTTACTTTCCTGTGTTACGAGCTTATTTACCTTAATCACCGTGGAAAATCTGAGCGTTTAATCTTGATTTATCAGTTTACTGACCCAGTTTGGTCTCGACCTGCCGTATACCTGCTCGTTGACTAACCTTGATAAACTACATATCCCCATGCAACCCATATCTGCTACCAGCCTGACCACGCCTGTTACCAATAAACAGGGTTGTGTTTCTGATTGTCTGGTAGGTGGCATTCAGCTCTGCATAACGAGACACCTATCAACTAGGCAGAAAACTTCCCGCGCCTCGTCCATTAGTAAACCTTGACCGAGGTGCCTAATGTGCTAGGACCGCCACTCCCCTTAGGGGCCTTCTTCACAGCGTGAGAAATACAAGGTGTTGGGTGAGAGCGAAGGGGTCCTTCGGCATGTTTACTGTGATTGCGCCTCCAGTAAGGACTCTCAGTAATGTCCCCATTGAGGGGACAATGGACATCACTCTATCATTTTAGTCAGCACACTTGTCTATTTTTACCTCTCTAACAGCTAGAAAAACAAACTTTGAATCAGTGGCTGCAGACTGTTTCAATGGCAAATGCTCTCTCCCTCTTCCAGACTTCTATCAAGTGATTACAATCTAATTTGCTGTACTGGTGATTTCAGTGCTTCTTGATATATTTTCAAATTTAGCCTTCTGGACACTGGAAATTCATTTGATACTCTATCTGGACAAAATGTCAGCCTTCTGGATTACTACCATTACGGCCACTCGCGGCATTAAATCTCACGCATGCTTTAAATATGACTGAATGGCCTGCTTCGATGTCCCAGTGTAGGCAGGCCTGAGATGGAGTTTTTCTTAAGAGAGTGAGTGGTATTTAGTTAAGTCAGCGGGTAAACCATGTGTCTAGAAGGGAGGATGATATGAACATTTAACCAGTATTTCGATCCGAGCATAACACCAAGATTGATTACCCAGCTTGGCTGATTTGATAGCTGGTCTTTAAATCAATAAACGAGAATCTTCCACATTCAATGGGGACACTCTAAAGCAGGGGTCTTCAACCCTGGTCCTCAGGGACCCCCTGTCCTGCATGTTTTAAATGTTTCCCTGCTCCAACACACCTGATTCAAATGAGTGGGTCGTTATCTAGCTCAGCAGAAGCCATTCATTTGAATCAGGTGTGTTGGAGCAGGGAAACATCTAAAACATGCAGGACAGGGGGTCCCTGAGGACCAGGGTTGAAGACCTCTGCTCTAAAGTAAAGGAGAGGACGAATGCAATCCACTTTCTCTAAGTATTTGGGTGTGATTATACTTTAATATGCTCTAAAAATACAAATCTTTACACCTGCATTTAAAAATGTTCTGTAAATATGTTGGTCAGCTGGTGTGATGACTCAGATGGTCCACATGGGAGGGTTCTAGTCTTCCTCTGTGGGGAGGCCGCAGCAGCAGCAGGAAAACAATTCACGAACACGCCTGAAGAATCCACGAATGCCTCCTTTCTTATACTTTTTCAGAAGGTCCTGACTGACATCTGAAAATGACAACACTTTGATGATTATTCATACTCTGCATGCCACAGGAAAGCACATATCTATCACATATTACACAATAGAAACTATTTGGATGTCGAGGTCAACAATTAGGCCCACACTCACCACGGTTCTCCTCTGCCACGTCTCTGCACACATCTCCAAGAACCTGAATGGTCTAGAGACACAGAACTGTGTAAGGGAACATAATCAACATCTACCCTACAGTAAGAACCATTGATATTATCCAGAGTGAATAACAATACGTTGCAATGCCATTTAACATGATACAAAGTTGATACAAACCCCCCCTCCAAATATGTTTTTTTTCAGACCATCAATAGATTGTTGTGTCTCACCATGGGGTGGAGATCAGAGTTGGTTGCTAGGACACAGCTGATGACCACGCTGGGTTTCTCATCTGAGAGTTCAGGCTCCACCTTGGGAGCTTCAACCTCCAGGAGGTTGCTCAGAGTCTCTTCTGAGAATCTGGATGCAGCAGTGGTCTTTGGAGACCTCGGGGAAGGCTGAACCTGGTCTGAGGTGACCTCCGTGATAACTGCCTTCATCACTTTATCATTGTGAGCCATGACTGGTTCCTGGAGAAAGTCCTCCATGGCAATTGCCAGACATCTGGCCTGGGCAGAGATCTTGGGGGTAGCCTCATGAAGGTTGTCTTTCACTGTTAAGCCTTCGCTGATGTTGTTGTTCTGTAAACAGTATAAAGGTTTACTGATTTTTGGTACACATTATATGCTGTGTTTGGCAATACATGTCACAAGGAAATAGTGAGATGTTTAACTTTTGCAATTGAAGCCTTTACATTATCGGCGATAGCTCTAGCTGCTTTCAGGAGAAGGTCTTTCATGGAAACTTCAGGGGTACCAGTTGTGGTGGCGATTTCACACATCTGGTTGGAAAAGTCCTCCGGTACATCAGTCCCCCAGTCCCCCATCTTCAGCAAAAAGAGTATTATTTATGTACATGTTCCGTAGGTGTCTCGAAATCTAACACATACCAATGCCAGAAATACCTTATCTTGAGATCTATTCACATTTATGTACTGTATGATATTAAAAACAAGACACAATTACAATACCTCCATATCATCCACGATAGCTGAGATGATAGAACGAGTCACAGCCAGACCTTCAAATTCTGTGCTGTCGTGTCCTATCAGCTGGAAGGATATTAAGGCATGCTCAAACTTCTGGAAGATGGCAACCACCATGTTTTTTACCACTCTGTAAGTGATGGAACCCAGTGCTGAGACATCCTGGGGAGTGAGCACAGAGCTGGCTGCATCCTCCACAAGCCTGAAGACATCTACAATGGCTGCCTTTGCCCACGGCCCCTCCATGGAGGTGAGGCCTGGCTGCTCAGAGTTGAACAGTGATCCCAATAGCAGCTCTTCTCTGTCCTCCAGGAGGTAGTTGAGAGTAGCTGTCACCAACTCAGGGACCAGCTTCTCTGCTCTTTGGAGCAGCGTTGATGTGCTTGGCACATGGTCATTTGGAGACCCTGCATCCCCAGCAGGTGGAGAGGACTCCATTTCGCCCTTTGTGTCATGCATGGCGCTGCACGCAAGGTTGGAAAACAGGGGGAGGAGGAGATTCCTGACCTCAGCTTCAGCTGATGGCCTGATCATGCCCAGGAACATCTCAAGTCCCTCCAAGGTGACCTAGAGGAACGGGAAAGACAGAGTACAAAAGAGAGAAAGAGAGAGAATTAAGAGAGATAATGAAATGGTGAGAAGTCCACTCTACCAGGATTTTCCCGGGTGTCTCATGAGAAAACGTCTTGATGTTGTCTCATAGCCTACCTTCCTCCCAAACTGCTTAGAGAGACGTCGCTCGTTCTCCAGTTCTGTAAAGACCTTTTTCTCAATCCCCTCCAGCATAGGACGACGGAGGACATGGTGAGGTCTACAGAAGTGGACATGTATGACTGGACACACATTTTCAGTGAATGTTATAGAATTGTAAAATGTGAGAAACATAAAGCTTGCTTACGCTGGTCCGAATCCTGCCTCTCTCAACAGAAAATCTTTAATATGCTCCAAGTTGACCTGGTCAGGAACATCTCCCAGTTTCTTGAGGATCAAGAACTGTCGCATGATAGTTTTCTGCAAGATACATACTGAATTTACTGGTCTATGGGAATGGTTGTAATGATACTCATACTACCAGTCCAATAGTACAATATTACCTGTCCTGTACACAAATCCATTGTACGATTCATCATCAACAAGATGACTATTGCCCTAGAGAATGAGATATAAAAAATGTTTTGAGTCAACATTTGTTACAGAAACGTTAAACATTATTAGATCAGATGTCGGACTAGAAGTATATACATATTGACGGTTTGAAAACAATCTGTAATATTACGGAAATCGAACGAAGGCCTAGACCAACCGACCACGCAAGTTGTGTTAAGCGTGATAGAGAAAGGTTGGAGCATGCCTGAGAGATCATCCTGCAGGCTAGGTTAACCAAGCCTAAAATATTACAAACCGACTCGAAATACTTCAATTAAAAAGTCAAATCTTAAATAAATGTGTGTGAAGCCAGAGTAGTCATACATAGTTGTCATGCGAAACCTACAATAGTCGACGGGTGAGAAGTAGTTTGTTATGTTAGGCTGCCATATTTCTCTGGGTTTTAATTGTCCTTTGACAAATGAGACCGCGCAACATAAAATAGTATTCAGTGTTACATGATGTGACTAATGAGAGTAGGCTACTTACCTCACAGTAAGAAGCAAACGGAACCGTTGATTGGGTTTACTTTTTTAGATTAAATACAGTTAGCGCACTAAATAGGTCGTTTAGTGGTGTTGATTTGCCAGTGAATGATTATACCCCCTGTGTCAAAGTTCTAGATGCAGTGTTTGGAATGTTGAGTAACATTGTGACACTTTTATTATGATCCGTAAGGCCTGATGTAACGATAATGTCGACATCTGTGGATGTCATCATGTGGATAATCAGTATTAATTTCTTACAAATATTATATATAAGGGGAAAAGCATGCGATATCCTGATTCCTCTATGTTAATTGATAAGCGTAGGTATACGTACAATTTGGTGGCCATGAAATACTGTTTCAAATTACATTTTTTTTTTTTACATCTATACATGTTCAGTACCACAGTGTATTACAAAGCTTATTTAGCATACCATGAAGTGAGATGGTGGGATAGGATTCCAAATACCTCAACTGAATAAAACATATCAATTAATCTCATGTGATTTATTTGGGGTTCACAGGGACCCCAGAATGCTGCTGTGGATGTGTCTGGTGGCCACAGGAGGTGCTGATTGGTTATGCATTGCTGGGATTGTCCAAGAATCCGGAGGCGTTGTCGTCGACACTGATGGATGTTTGTATCTCTAGTATTGAGTCATTAAAAACTACTTTTATCATTCTTTAACTTTTTGGTACGCCTACATACCATTTCATTTCAGGCTTTCCCCTATAAGCGACGATGAATACCCAATTAAGTGCAGCCTTACTGGGGTGCACCAACAATGGACACGACTTTGTTAAAACATAGACATTATGTTTTAAGCAATTGGCATTGCTTGTTTGTACGTTCTAACATTTTAATGCATTTTAACTTAAATTAAAATGGTAGGCCTTTACAAATTATAATATGAATATGGCTCAATTATTTGTTTGTCTATGAATTTTATAACTAGCTCTAGCTATTACAACTCAAGCCTCTCATGGAATTAATGTTATCAACCGAACACTATCATTCATTACTTTATTTTTAATTTGGGTAGCCTATATAGAAATATTACGTTTTTGTCCTAAAAAATTATTAATATTAAAGTGTAGGCTATGATTGTTAATTTCTTGGGGCATTACTTGCGAATCCCAATTGCATTGTTGTTCAATAAAGCTTGTTTTCTTTTGAGTGGGTGTACGACAATTTGGGAGGGTCCGGCAAGTGTCGCTTGTGCAACCCCCGGTAAGATTCTTAAACCTAAACATCACTGATTATTGTCTGAGTGCATGCTGTTTTGCTCTATTCTATTAGCTATCTAAATGGAGCGTTTAAGATGGTTTCGCTTTTAAGCTATTTATCATCCATCAAATAACAAAGACTGTATGACAGGCTGGGCGACATCCATATTGCTAGCCTAGCTAGCTACAGTAGCTAGCCCATTAACAGTAGTCCATTTACAATATTCCTGTAGCGAGCGATAAAGTTAGATTTAGGCTAAGATTTATAGATTGAGGCTATCATTGAGCTATAGCCTACAAGAAAATTCTATCTCTATTTCTATTCATAAATTGACAGCTATGCATATCCCCGAGTGTGATTTGCGACTGTTCCATAGTTACTGTACTAGGCTTTCCAGCTAAAGCTACAAATGTACATTTTCTTTTTACTGCGAAAGTGCAAAATTACTTATCATACGAGGTTTCTCCGACTGTCCACCTTGCTTTGACTCGGTAATCTTTATCGTATACTATGGCCAATAATACATCTCTTGTCTAAAATGTATGTATGATGACACATACATTTTAGATACAGCTTATTCCAATAAGCTGAATTATAGTTAAAGTTTTTAAAGAGTCACATCGCATTTGGGTCACTGAGGCTTGCACACCAAGTTTCAGAAGAATTGGAGCAATGGGGTGGAAATGCCATCATTTTGAAAATTTGACTTTTGGGAATACTAACAAAAACAATAGGTTCCCTCCTACCGGAGGAACCCTAATAAGAATACTAACAAAAGCAATAGGTTCCCTCCTACCAGAGGAACCCTAATAATAATAATAAAACTAACAATACAATAGGTTCCCTCCTTCTGGAGGCACCCTAATTATCAATCCCTAGGTGTGTGCAGCCTTTTCTTGAGGTGTTGACTTTAACACTGGTCTGCTCTTATCTTTATTTATTTCGCTGTCCTTCTTCGAACAGCTACACACAGAACTAACCTTCAACATGAGCGTTCAGGCCGCTCCACCGAGCTATGCGGAAGCCACAGCAGGGGACAAGGAGCATGTAGGGGGGACAGTGTTCATGCCCTCCTATGGTGCCAACGGGTTGCCACCCATGTCACCACCGTCAGTCCCCTGCCATGCCAGTTGGACCTACATGCACCCTCGGCCCCGTGAGTCTTACTGTGGGACTTTCTGCATGACTTTTTAACACTAAGTTTACATTTCAGCAATCCCTCGCCCTCTGTTTGTGTCATCATTCTTTCCGCTAGACCCAGGCTACACCAACCACTGCCCGTCAGATATTTCCTCCCACTTATCTGATCCCAGCACAAGCAGCTTAGATGGAAACAATTGGGAGGATAAAAACATCCGCCGCATGTTCATACGCAAGGTGAGAAACATGAAAAGTATTCGAAATACGTGTATGTTGTACATCGTATAAAGCCATTAACAGCTGACATAGAAATTGGCTTTGATCGTAATTATTATTAATTATAATAATCATTATTATACGTGGATTTGGTGTTTACATTTTTAATTTGTTTTATATGGGTAAAATGGGCCTATAATCATGTTAGTTGTTCAACTACTGAAAAAGTGCAAGGACTTTGCTAATTACTTCTTATGTAAGATTGAAAATATCTATAACTCCATTGCTCCTGCTCGAACATCTGATTCTGTAGAGTTGTTACCTCATAATCTTTCGGTTCCTGTATTCTCAAGTTTTACTGTTGTTCATTATGATTTTATTTCTAAACTGCTCTTCTGCTGTGAGCAAATGTAATAACTTGAAAATCTCTGTGGATGACGGCTCAATTACTCCTGCCAACCAAGTGCAGAACCTGGGTGTACTCTTTGATGCACCACTTGTGTCCTGACCCGCACATCTTCAAGTCAGCACATGACCCCTGTTACACTGGCTTCCAGTGTAACTGTTCAGAAATACTCATTAACTTGGCCATTTTAAGAATTTGCTTAAAAGATTTTAATTGTTAATTAATTGTGTCTGTTCTTATTGTTATTGTATATTATGTTTTATAATTGTAATTTTTACTAGTGTAGCGCTTTAAGTGCATGAAAGACGCATTACAATTTTTTTGTGTTATTAGGTATTGCAATTTAACATTAGCCATGTTTTGTGGGAAAAATACTTTCTCTCAGAATCAGAATATATTTTTCCAGCTTTGCGCTTAAATAACTTAATTGAAATGTAACTATATAAGCATATTGCATTTATAAAATCTTGTCTTATAGAGGTTTGTCTTTTGTCAGTTGTGTGGTGCTCAGGAATCTGGTGAATCAGTATGTTTAATATTTCCTGGTTCTATCCTACATAGGTGTTCTGCATTCTGATGGTCCAGCTGTTTGTGACTTTTGGTATTGTGGCTCTCTTTACATTTTGGTAAGGACAACTGCAATACTTAACGTACTTAGCTTTCTGTCTTTTTAATCCTAAAGCTCCTTCCTTGCAAATGAATTGACCATATATTGACCACAATATTTTCTTCTATTACCTTCCTACAACAGTGAGCCAGTCCGACAGTACGTACAGTACAACAGAATCCTCTACCTAGCATCCTAGTAAGTGTTCATTCAAGTCATTATAATGATATCCTCAAGGAAGTCAGACTTAAGTTGGGCCATAAGTCATAATATTGACTGAGATCCTGAGTCATTGAAAAGGTTAGTTAGTTTCACATGTATTCCATGAGGAATCCACACCTTCTCAATAATGAGGAACAGAGTTTACGAAGTGTGTGTTACGCAGGTGATATCTGAATTAACAAACGAAGACTGTATTGAGTTCATAATGTTATGCTATTTATCAAGTTGGGTAAGAGGATCCAAACATAAAGCATGTTCCTCATAGCTGCCCAGATAGTCCTAGGCCTTTCTGCCCTTATGGGTTGTAGAGTGTGGACAAAACAGTTATATACATGTATATATGGAAGGTCAGGACAATATATTTTTGTGTGTCATCATTGCAGGGAAATTGCACAGTCACTGAATCTCAGTGCTGTCATACTGCATGTAGTGACACTATTGTCTCTCTTACAGCATCACATTCATGGGAACATATCTGGTGCTTGTCTGCAGCACTAGTGCCCGGTAAGACAACAATGTTTTTGACCAGATATCTAAGTTACTCTTTCATCCCTTTTTCTACGTGTTCTTCATAACTCAAATTTTATTTTCTCAGACGACAGTACCCCACAAACCTCATTCTTCTGAGTATCTTTGTAAGTGTCTCTTGGGGCGTTAGTTGCTATTGAGAGGACTAACTCCTCAAGTAACTCTGTAGTTGAGGTAAACTCTTTCTGGACTTGGCAATTGACAGCAAACTGTTAAACTAGTTAAATCATTTAAGGTTGTTGTGTTTGTGTTTCTTTTTCACCTTTTGTTCTTATTTTCCAGACATTAGCTATGTCCTACATGGCAGGGATGCTGGCCAGGTAAACATAATACGTGTGTTGCTATATTTGTCCTCATTCTCACTGATGTATTTAACATACAGCTATCTTTCTTCTTTGTAAACAGCTACCACAACACTAAAGTGGTGATGCTTTGCATTGGTATCACTGCCCTAGTGTGTCTGTTCATCACACTGTTCTGTTTCCAAACTAAGGTGAGAGCGTAAATAGCCAGCATGTCCAAGTATTTAACACACACACACACACTCTAACATGTGTTGCATATATGGACTTCCTTAAGTCCGTGACCCATCAGCATCACCAAGCTCTTGGTATATTATTAGCTGTCTCTCCAACAAGCTCATACTACAAACTCTTTGTTTCCCTGAGAATTCAGCTGTGGATCAGACAAACCAGCGTCAGACCACAGTGCACTGCTACTAAGCTTTGTTGGACTACAGATATAGATCACTATAGCAGTTGTTTCTCCCAGCTGACTTTCCCCATGGTGTTCAACAATAAAGACAGCAAACTGCGTATGAGTTGTTTGAAATGGTGTCAGTGCTTTTGAAGGCAAGGCGTCTTACGTGTTTGACCTAATGTCAGTGTTTCTTTTGTTTCAGTTTGATTTGACATCTTGCCATGGTCTGCTGTTCTCTTTCATGATGGTGCTCATGATAACAGGGCTACTGCTCCTGTTTACTGTTCCCTTTGGTTATGTAAGCAATTACTCCACTCACATGCCTTATATATTTATATATATTGCAGACTTAGGTTTAGATGGTAGGTGCGGTTGTATTATTTTTATTCCAGTTTGCTTTCATGTCACACTTCTTTTAAGTGCATCTCCTAGGTAGAGGTAGATACTACAAACTAATTAGATTTGTTTTTAACATCCTCAGAAGGCAGGTGTGGAGAAGAGAGTTATTACATAGTACAGAGGAAGTTATTCAATTTTCAATAGGAAAATGCAACGTCTGTTTCTTGTGAACATCCTGTCATTCACAGATTCCTTGGTTGCAGACCATGTATGCTGGACTTGGCGCCCTGGTGTTCACATTGGTTTGTATAATTACTCCTTTACTTTGAGTGTACCATGGTCATTACAAATACAAGTTCCTGGGTCTCTAAATGTTTTTGTCTCTTTCTCTCTCAAGTTCCTGGCGTTTGATGTGCAACTGTTGATGGGAAACAGACGTTACTCTCTAAGCCCAGAGGAACATGTGTTTGGAGCCTTGTGTCTCTACATGGATGTGGTCTACATATTTTTCTTTCTCTTACAGCTTTTTGGCAGTCAGGAATGAGCAGAACCTCAGTGAAGTGTTTTTGTTTCAATGGCATCCCAAGCAGATGAAAAACTGACATACATTTTCACACATTTACAGACACACAAGATCACATTCTGAACCTTAAAGAAAAAGTGACATGCACATTTAATTTGTGAAAGTATGGGCTTTATTTAAATTTCTGGATTTCAGGGTAAAGACAAATTGATTATGTGAAGACAACTTGAATACTGTGGTATTTAACCCTTTATGGCTACTAGTATTGAAACAGAGACGTATGCGTTTCTCTGCCTCTGACCTCACAGAAATGTTCTTACACTGATAACATGCACACACATACTTAAGTTGTCTGCGTTGCACTACTGTCTCCTGCAATATTATACTCTATGTTTCATGTTACCTCCTTCATGTGAATCACCTTCTACTGGTGATTGAGCAATGCCACCCAATCACTGACTGTGGTGGTAGAGGCAAACACAACTGCCTTTTTATAGAGGTGGTGTGTTGTAGGGCAGTACTTTCAATTGTTTAATCTCTTTTCCATCAGCTGTGGACCCAATGTAATGAGTAGCTAGCTAGCTAGCTAGCTACAGGTGTAAGATGAGTCTGTCTGTGATGCAACACTGACTTAAAGGATCCCATATATGTTTAAGTCATGAAATTGGCATATATGTTTGTTTTGCGATGTGTTGTCTTAGTTTTTGGTATTGGTACTGTATGCAACTTTTCTCATCCTTTCTTATTGCTTTATACACCTACCAGAAGACTACAGTGCATGCTTTTAACGTTGATGTACATTCACGTTATGGTACAATCCACTTTGATGCTATATTATCTGACAATTCTACCCAATCAACTATTTTAAGGTATTTATATAAAAAAAACAAGGTTCAGATATTTAGGGTCTACATTTATGTAAGCTATGGACAAATTGAGACATTCACTATTTTCTAAGTTTTACATTATGTGGACCTACGATAGAAGTACTTTGCGAGCCATCATTGTTATGGTAACAACATGAGTGCTTATTCAGGTGCTGTTTACCAGCATTTTAAACCATTATTACAATATTGTGTTTCTAAGTTTTAAACATTCAATACGTTTTTTATAAGATATGTTGTTTTAATGTTGGTTATTATTACAAAAAACAATCAATAATTGATCTATGTTCACTAATGACCAATTTTCTTCTCGCAAATTTGATTATTTTGATAGATATTATAAATATCTATTTTTCCTGTGGTTTACACTATGTAATGCACTTATACTCAATGAGAGAAATCCCAAAATAATTAGATGGTTGGCTATGATATATGTATGATAAATAAGTAGGTATATTAGTAATGTGCTTTGTGTGTTGTGTCTCTGTTAAGAGAGCCTGTATGAGAGTATGATCTCATATTTTTTGCATTAAGGGATTCTGTCACAGATGCCCTTCTAAAACCCATAATTTACAATTTTAGGTTGGATTTGATCCCTCAACCTGAATAGTAAAAAATGAAAAAACAAAACAAATCTATACGCTGTTTTGTGAGATTTTATTTTTCTGTTTATTTATTAAATAAAGTAAGATTGTGAATGTTTATTGGTGTTTCCTTACACAACTGTGAACATGGAGCGCTGCAAAGACAGAGAACGTCTACACCCACCTCATGGAGGGTCATGATGAGTTGATTAAACCTTTCCGAGGTTCTAAAAGAAGTCCAACCTGGCACAGGAGTACACCCCTCAGGAAATCCCATCAATCCAATAAGCCAGCTATAGAATGTATGATCAAATACATTGTTTTCGGCCTGACAGTAATCTGTAGTGACAATGTCTACAATTGATTGAGAATGCTACATGGACAGCCCAGGCTCCAAGACCCTCTTGCAGATCGAAAGCTAGTCAGATCAACAGATAAGTTGTGTCCGCATTACATCCATGTGTAAAGCCCTGACACAGCAAGGCTAACCAGGAAAGGATTAGTATCCACTGAGCCATGACATACTGGGCTTCACAACTCATGATCAACACCAAGACCTTAGGCACCGAGAACAACATGCTTTTCGGCTTTTCAACTACATTCATGGAGCATTCCACTTGGGTCTAAGATAGACCAACGCCAACCCTCAAAGGCTAAGCTTAAAGGCTGTTGTGGCTCTGGGAGCCACAAGGACCCCCTGACCTGGGGCGGCAGGTTAGGCCTCATAGCCAGTTGCCAAGCAATTCACAACGATGCGGGCTGCAGACGACTGAATGAAGACCAGGCCAATATGATGCCATCAGCATTAAACAATGGCATGGAAACTTGATTGAGAACCTGCTTCCTGTCTTTGGAAAAACAATATAGGTTGAATAAAGACCTAATCAAGACATTCAAATTGCTTTATCCTCCTGATTGCACCCATGGCCAAGAGTGGAGACATTTTCACCCAGATAACTTCTTGAATGGTCCGGATCTGAAAGGGAAACCATAGTAACCCACCTCATTCCATTTGGCCTTTGGTCCAGGAAGAAGCAACTGAGGCCTGGGACATGAGGGTCCACCATGTTTAGTTCTATTAGAGGACCAGTTGTCATGTGGCATTTCTCTTTTAGAGGCAACATGCCTGTTAGCCTGTGACTTCTTCTTGACAAGGGGCACGTGTCATTGTTTATGTGGAGGCGGGAGAGAGTGGTGGTCCAGCCACCCAGTTGTAGGGCGAGGGGCTCAGAGGCTTGTTGCCGATGTGAAAAAGTAAACTCACTCCTCCATAAATACAGGTCACCCTAGCTTTTCAATGCCGTAGCTGGTTAGCGGTCACTCTTACGAGTCAGGGGGCCTGAGTTCGAGTACCAGTGTGGGGGAAGGTTGGGAGGAAGCAAACTGATGAGCAACTACCCCTGTTACAGAAGTATCAATCATCTCAGTGTTTATCAATTCTTTCTCACTTTCTCAGTTTTCAACAGGATGCCATCCATCTCTAAGATACTAGTGAAGCTTGGAGTTTCTTCTGCCACCTGCAGGATCAGGGGTAGCGCTGGCGGTAAGCTGACTCCAATATATTAACTGTTTGTTCTGGCACCTTACCAGCCTCTCTAAATCAGACTAATAGAGACTGTTGACTAGGAGTCATCTTGCTACTAGGGCATCCACTGGCAGTGTGTAGTAATGTAGTGTTGACTGAGTGTGTGACCCCTGTAAAAATTGCCAAATTAATCTGAGTGATAGATCTGTGGATCAGATGGAAATAAGCAGCTGGCAAGGACTTCTCCTGGTGGCATTCTGTAAAAAGGAATGTGGACCATTGTTCTCTATCCTTTTTTTACTCCTTGTTTCTTATTCTCAGAAGAAGACCTATTCATCTGGCTGCTACTTCTTGCTCATTCAAACTCATACTCAGACTCAGACTCAGACAGACCCAGACTCAAAGTCAAAGTCAGACTCAGACAAACTCAGACCCAGACTCAGACTTTTCCTTGCTCTTCTTCTTCTTTCTCTCTTTCTCTTTCTGATGTAAAATAATCATGGTAGTCTAGGTAAGATGTAAAACCTTCATTTTGTAATATCCTTTCCCTTTGAATTGATTTAAATCACTTGCAATGTTATTTAATATCAGTTTCATTTTGCTCAAATGTAACCCATTGTCAAATAAATGAAATTGTAAGATGTTTGGTTCATGTTAATACACTGTCCAGTTTAGCCCTCTTCAATCAGATAGAGGGGTACAGTTTTGGTTGTTTGGCCAATATAAAAATCTCTGCAAGTTCATTAATTTATAATATTTTTTAATCTGAGAAATCATTCTTGTAATCTGATCACATTGCAAGGAGTAATATTGTATGTCAACCTCATTGTACATGTATTAGGCTTTATCATCAACAGACACAGATCAAATGGCAAATTATGTATGTTGACATGAAATGGTCTGCTTGTATTTCTGACCAAAAGTCGATATCCTTGACATTAAAAAGTGCACTGCCTGACAAACAAACAAACAAAAATTACTCTGTTGTCAACAAATATGGCATGGGATCAAACAATGTTCTGCTAGACTAAATATAAAATTAATTAGTTTGCTGATTAAAATAGACTGAAATTGAGATGACTGAAAACAAAGCAGACTCATTTTACAACAACATTAAGAACAGCTGCTTGGGAGATAAGAGGGATTGACTGAGCTAAATTTGACAAGGACAAGGTTGCCGAACACAAGAGTTCAAATTAGAGTTCAAGGCTTTCTACACAATGACCACAACTACTGTACTACAGTCTTAGGACTCAGCTGCTGAAAGAGAATTGAATTCCGTAAGACCTGCTTTTACAGCTTTGAGATATCCGGTGAAGGACACGCACAGTTATTTGACCATACAAGTCCCCTCTCCTGGCGTCTTCCACTGTCACATTTCTGACATTGAAACAATTATAGATTGCCCACCATGATATTTGGCCCAGAACACAAACATGAATGAGCCAATCCCTGCTTCGCCCTTTCTTAAGGTCCTCCAAAGAAGGGCCAAGAAGGTTGTTAGTCAGTGGAGCCCTCTCATTACATGTGACATTTCACATCCTAAAGTAGAGACTTTTATAGCTCAAATTAAGTTACATAAAAATGCTGATGGGAACAAACACGTGGGGTGTCTCCAACAGAATGCTGGTAGACTTGGAACAGCTTGGCACAGTAGTAGCATTAAAGCATCCAGTGCTAATTCAGAGTTACAGTGATGTGCCAGCACATGAAACCCTTTTAGAAAGATGTCTCAAATAAACCAAATGACAGTTTTATCTCATTAGATAGCAATAGGTTTTTGTTTACTTAGGGCATACATTTTTGCTGTAAATCACAGGACGATAAAGATAACATCTGTGTTGTGTAGTATTTCGCAAAATATAGTTTTAGGTTTGAATGGAGACAATAGCAAATGATCAGATACCCACAAAAGAGGAACATTTGATAACCCTCAGTGCAAATATTGAACTTTCTGTTTTGTTGGCTTTTACTCCTTTTCTTTGTCTTCATCTTACAAAGAGCACAGCATATAAAATGCCTTGGCAGTTAATAAGTACTGATTGTGGTAAAGTACTTGAACTATTGTCTTTGAATATTAATCAATTTTATTAGTTGGCTGAGTTGCAATGCTGCTTGATCTTGACTTCAGCGCATGCCTCTTTGAGCTCTGTGGGTGTGATCATTAAGGTCAGCAACATGAATCGCAAAGCGTCAGAAGTTTTTCTTTGCACTTTAAATCTCAGTTGAAAAAATGTGAAACATATCCATGACTTCTTCAGCATCTTAAAGATGTTCTCAAATAACACAGGAATGTATGTCATTATGAATTGAATTGTCCTTAAATGATGTTACAGTAAAGCATAGCAAGATGAGAAGAAACACTAGGTACCGGTACTCCATCTACTAAATTGTGTCACTCATTTGTCAACTATCATTGTACAGTAGATGGACTCACATATTAGTTATACATATAGCTATTAAGGATAGCTATATGTATATCCAGATGTTACAGGTTGAAATCCCTCTCTGTACATTTGTTTTGGATAAAAGTGCCTGCTAAATGAAGACCTTATTATAAAGACTCACAACAAAAGATCAGATTAAAGATCGCAGGAGTGTGACAATCAACACTTTTGAGATTCAACATAATCCTATTTTACAGATTGGTTATATATCAACATGATGCCTCAAAATAGAATCAAAGTACATATCAATTGACACATTTATTCTTTCCCCCTTGAAGGTTCAGTAGCAACGGCTTACAACTTCTGTGCCTGATCCACTTTCTCCACTTCTCCATCTTTGACGGGTGCTGGGTAAAAGATAAATGTATTTCCCTTGGTCAACATGAGAAGTCCAATATCTATGGCTCAAAACCAATGGGTAAAGGTCTGGAGAGAAAGCGGTAATTGTATCAGGGTACAATAAATAATGCTTGATACATACATTTGTATCGAGACATAACTTGGATATTTAAAGCTTAACACCGATACAAACACTGTGGCATTCTGCTATGATAGCTTATTGCTAGCTGAGTTTACACCTTGGGTTGTTATGCTGATCAGGAGTGAGCCAGGATGAATTGGTTAAACTCATCCCTCAGTTTAAATACCAACCTCCTGTGCAATTGAATTGGTAGATGTTTGGTGATTTCACTAGAATGAAATGAAAGGTTTAGAAGATGTGGTCTAACGTTGCATAAGTCAGTCATGAGTTGCAAAATCAACCCCCCCCCCAAAAATATCATCTTAATCAGCTATTTATTGCTCGTAGATCAAATGCATAATTTAAATTCACAAGGAGTAATGTAAGTTACTGCAATAAGCACAATGAAATATGTTACTTTATTTAGGTAACATGTTTAATGCACTAGTTCTCTATGAACTAAATAGTGATAACAGTTAATTCATTTGACAAAAAAGTTAGTAAATGCTTTAATCATAGCTTCCTATAACATAAATGTGACTTGTGACAAATGTGACTTTCTCCAAAGTAGTCACAATTAACATCAATACATTTCTACAGGAGAGATGGGAGGGGAAATGAAGCACTCAAATGTCTCCTCCAATCTATTTCCTTGAAAAGCAGTGGTCCATAAATAGTTTCTGCTTGCTTGTCATGCTCAACCAGATATAAGGGGGGCCTTACAGAACAGCATCCATGGACAGATAGCCTCAACCTCTGTGGTAAGTCTTAAGTTCTTACACTTCTTCACTTTCTGACTGTGTGGTCAAATTGACTGGGTTGATTCTGAAAGTGCACTCAGTACATTTGCATTGTGTCCTTAATGCCATTTGAAATGCTTTTGTTGATTGCTTTGTGTAAAATGTTCCATTACAATTTGAAATTGTTTTAAAGCCCAAGCCACATGAAACATCAAAGGTTTATGAAAGCGTTATTCAATTCTTTCAAAGGTTTCAGCTATAGTTCTTCAAATTCTTTAAAAACTAGAATATGATATGATAAAAAATATGATTTGCTATAATGCTTTTTGTTTAGGAGATGTGTAATCTGTGGAACTTTTTTTACAGAGCATCACTGTTTTTTAATCTGGTAGAGATAAACACGGTAAGACACAATAAATACTTTCTTTATCTATTTAATTGGTATTTATACCATGTATGGATAGGATCCTGTAAGTTATCTGTGTATACTCAAACTATTGAAAGAATGTCAATTCTAGCCTTTATCTTTCAGTATATACCGGTCAACTTAATACCTCTGGCTTTTACCCATGACATTTTATTATTAATGGAGAACTATTGATATGGCAAGAGGCGTAGGCTATTTCTTTTGTGGTAGCTGTTACTAAGGTGTCTGTGTTTTCCTCTTTTCTTCCAGTGAGCCGCCACCATGAGTACAGACGCAGAGATGGCCCTGTATGGGAAGGCCGCCATCTACCTCCGCAAGCCTGAGAAGGAGAGGATTGAGGCCCAGAGCAAGCCCTTCGATGCTAAGAATGCCTGCTATGTGACAGACACCAAGGAGTTGTACCTTAAAGGATTTGTTGTTAAGAGAGATGGCGGGAAGGTGGATGTTAAGATCCTCGACACTGAAGAGGTCAGTTCCATCAGCAAGCATTGCACATTGGCCTATTCACTGAAACTATTTTTCATGGAATTTTCTTTCTAAATCTGTTTCAGGTGAAAACCTTCAAAGAGGATGATGTTTTCAACATGAACCCTCCTAAATTTGACAAGATTGAGGACATGGCCATGATGACCTACCTCAATGAAGCTTCTGTCCTGTATAACCTCAAAGAGCGTTATGCTGCATGGATGATCTACGTAAGAAACTACATACATACATACATACATACATACATACATACATACATACATACATACATACATACATACATACATACATACATACATACATACACTGACAAAAATCTAAAGGAGTTGACAATTATACATTGACCAAATCTGTAATCTAATGTACACATTTCTTATATGTTTTGAGGTTTTGTATCAAAATCACTGTGAAGTGAATGTGGAGTTAAGGATTAAAAAGAGAAACCTCAACCTCAGCTCTAGTGTTCTCAAGGCACAAAACTTGTTTTTGATACCTCTGATGCAGACCTACTCTGGGCTCTTCTGTGCCACGGTGAACCCCTACAAGTGGCTCCCTGTGTATGACATGGAAGTGGTCAACGCCTACAGAGGGAAGAAGCGTATGGAGGCTCCACCCCACATCTTCTCCGTCTCTGATAACGCCTATCAGTTCATGTTGACAGGTATGAACATTGCAAAACATGGGAGGAGAAAGAGATTAATATTGGTCTAATGGATTATGAAATGTGTACTGGGTGTGTGGTTGGATGAAGAACACTTAAAAAGGATGGGTGGGATAGTAAGATACATTCATAATTGTAACGATGCTTGAGATGCCTATGAAAATGTCTATTGACTTGCAGATAGGGAGAACCAGTCTGTCCTGATCACGTAAGTTAAACGTTATTCTTCAGGGATAGCTTTCCTACCCTTTGTCATGAGGATGCATACAGCTTATAATGATCATATTTGACATGAAAATAATTGAACAATGCACCACTATATGCTCACAAAATAAAAAAATAAAAATGACTGAATCCATGACAATAGTGGAGAATCCGGTGCTGGGAAGACTGTCAACACCAAACGTGTCATCCAGTACTTTGCCACCATTGCTGTATCTGGTGGTGATAAGAAGAAAGAGGCCGTACCAGGAAAGATGCAGGCACGTCCACTCTTCATCTCTCCCTGTCTTGTCTAGCCTGTCTGCCAGGGATAAATCCAAACCAAAATGCGTGCTGGATAAAAAGGCATTCTGTTGGCCTTGTGTGACATGTGGCCTACATCACAGTTTGGGCATGGTTTTTATGAAGCTGAAAACCTAATTGGGGGGTTTCGGCTCAGGCTGCTTCATCAAAACTGTCTCTGTCTCACCTAGGGTTCTCTCGAGGATCAGATCATTGCAGCTAACCCTTTGCTGGAAGCTTATGGTAATGCTAAGACAGTGAGGAATGACAACTCATCTCGCTTTGTGAGTATAAAAAGATTTCATTGTAAATATACTGTAATAGATTCTGCCATAATGTTTGGAAAGATAAGTCATATTCATGATTATTATCCTGATTCTCCCCTACGCTCTGACTTAGGGTAAATTCATCAGAATTCACTTCCACACTACCGGCAAACTGGCTAGTGCTGACATTGAGACATGTAAGCAGTTTCTCCTCATTGTCTAATTGTCTCATCCTCATCTACCTATATCTTTCTCTTATTTGTATTTACTCCTTTGTGTACACGTTTGTGAACAAATTCTAAAAGCTCACTTTTATCTTTTTCTCAGATCTGCTGGAGAAGTCTAGAGTGACCTTCCAGCTGCCTGATGAGAGAGGCTACCACATCTTCTACCAGATGATGACCAACCACAAACCTGAGCTGATTGGTGAGGCAGACTGAAGTGCAAATGACTAGCGCCCACTTGTGGTGTATTACAGACCCCTAAACTATTATAAAGGATAAATACATTTTGTCAGGGTAGTGCCTTATAAAAAGGGCAGAGAGATACACATTGATGTAGTGATTGTAACGAGAATTTGTTCTTGACAGAAATGACGCTCATCACAACAAATCCTTATGACTTCCCCATGATCAGCCAGGGTCAAATCACTGTGGCCAGTATTGATGACAAGGAGGAGCTGGTTGCCACAGATGTGAGTCACTTAAAGGGATTGCAAAGCGCAACTGATAATGGAAAATTACATCCATTATCTGTGTGTGTCGCTCCACTTTGCACCCTGCCAGACTGAATAGGTTGATTTGGTGTAATAAAGATTTATCTTGGGGCTATGTTGCGTGTACCCACATACATTTTGAGATAGTAACAAACACTTAATGGTGGACTCTGGACTTACTGCTAATCTGTTTTAAACGTCCTTTCCCCTTTCAGGATGCTATTGATATCTTGGGTTTCACCAATGAAGAGAAGATGGGCATCTACAAGCTGACTGGTGCTGTCATGCACCACGGCAACATGCACTTCAAGCAGAAGCAGCGTGAGGAGCAGGCTGAGCCAGATGGCACTGAGGGTGAGTGGCACAATAATCGCCAAACCTTTATCTCACATTTATTATTGTTTTCTCTGATTTGTTTGTGATAAACTGACTGCTCAAATCTTTTGATGATTTTCTCTCCCTCCAGTGGCTGATAAAATCGCTTACCTTCTGGGTCTGAACTCAGCTGACATGCTGAAAGCCCTGTGCTACCCCAGAGTGAAGGTCGGAAATGAGTTTGTGACCAAGGGTCAGACAGTGCCTCAGGTAAGCCCTTTATTAATATCTATATTTTTGTTTTAAGAAAATATTATTAGAGCTTATTTATTCTAAAAAATTACAAATACTAAGTTACTCTTTAAAGCTACTTACACGCTAACAACTAAATGTGTCATTACTTTTTTGTTACACAGGTGAACAACTCAGTGAGTGCTCTGGCCAAGTCCATCTATGAGAGGATGTTCTTGTGGATGGTCATCCGCATCAACCAGATGTTGGACACCAGGCAGCCAAGAAACTTCTTCATTGGAGTTCTGGATATTGCTGGTTTTGAGATCTTTGACGTGAGTTGGGATCTACAATAAGAAAAAAGCGATCGTTTATGTTGATGTTGATGAGTTTAAAATTTCAATTAGTCAGTTATTAGTTATTAACTTTAGAAGAAAACAACAATTTTGTTTTAAATCTGCTTACCATCAAATATGTCAAACCAAAAAGAACAAACCAAACACAAATGTTCTCTTTGAAATGGTTTTCACAGTTCAACAGCATGGAGCAGCTGTGCATCAACTTCACCAATGAGAAACTGCAACAGTTCTTCAACCACCACATGTTCGTCCTGGAGCAAGAGGAGTACAAGAAGGAGGGCATTGTCTGGGCTTTCATTGACTTTGGCATGGACTTGGCTGCCTGCATTGAGCTTATTGAGAAGGTGAGGTAGGGAGGCTTTGGGGTTGATGCAAAAAGAAAAGTTACCTATCCACATACAACTTATGTTGGAAGCACAATGTTTTGGGAGTCCCAAATCTGACCACAGATGATCAAACTGGGTTTCTTACACAGCCAATGGGCATCTTCTCCATCCTTGAAGAGGAGTGCATGTTCCCCAAGGCTTCAGACACTTCTTTCAAGAACAAGCTGTACGACCAACATCTTGGCAAAACTAAGGCCTTTGAGAAGCCTAAACCAGCAAAAGGCAAGGCCGAGGCCCACTTCTCCCTGGTCCACTATGCTGGTACAGTGGACTACAATATCTGTGGCTGGCTGGACAAGAACAAGGACCCGCTGAACGACTCTGTGCTTCAGCTGTACCAGAAGTCCTCAGTCAAACTGTTGGGTTTGCTCTATGTGGCTCCTCCACCTGAGGGTTTGTACATTTAAGTTACATTTAATTAATCCCCCCCTCCCTAAGCTTTATTCGAAATTCTAACAATAGTTTTGATCTAAGCGAACAAGGTTTTCGTAAAATGTAAATCTCACACACGTTTCTGTTATTTACACTTTTCTCACTCTTTTTATCGTACTATTTACAGATGCTGGTGGTTCTAAGAAGGGAGCCAAAAAGAAGGGAGGTTCCATGCAGACTGTGTCCTCTCAATTCAGAGTGAGTGAGAAACAATGTGTGCAAATATGTGTACATGTTCTAAATGAACAGGAATTTATAATGGAAGTTTATTAATTGATTCTAATTTGTAGGTGTACATATAATCCTTGATTTAAAGAAACTAAAATAACACAAATTTAACAAACAAAATTGCTTTTGAAACTCTTCACAGGAGAACTTGGGTAAGCTGATGACTAACTTGAGGAGCACCCACCCTCACTTTGTACGTTGCCTGATTCCCAACGAGTCCAAGACTCCAGGTGAGAATGATTGTTACGGTCTCTCTCTCTTTAGGGAGATGGGCTGTTTGTCTCTCTCTCGCTTACTATCTGATGCCTCTCAGGTGTTGCACCTGAGAGACCTACTTACATAAGAGTTTCACTTAGCAAGATTGTCTTGGACAAAAGCTCATCTCAAACTTTTGCTTCCAGGTCTGATGCAGAACTTCCTGGTTATCCACCAACTGAGATGTAATGGTGTGCTGGAGGGAATAAGAATCTGCAGAAAGGGCTTTCCCAGCAGAATCCTCTATGGTGACTTCAAGCAGAGGTACACACAAACACACACACCTATATTTAATTTCTACACTGTGATATTGACGCATATCCATATTTTTTCCAATACAGATATAAAGTATTAAACGCCAGTGTCATCCCTGAAGGCCAGTTCATTGACAACAAGAAGGCTTCTGAGAAACTGCTTGGATCAATTGATGTAGATCACGAGGAGTACAAGTTTGGACACACCAAGGTATGGGCTCAAACTAGCATGACAGCTATTTAGATAATACATACAGTACCAGTCAAAATGTTGGACACATTTTCCCATTCAATTGGGAAGATTTGTCCAAACTTTTGACTGGTACTGTACATTTCTCATCCACAGTATACAGTGCATGTTAAAATGCATGAAATATCCACTGGCAACTCTTTATCTTCATCAGCTTTTTGCTAACCTGTGTCTCAGGTGTTCTTCAAAGCTGGTCTGCTGGGTGTTCTTGAGGAGATGAGAGATGAGAAGCTTGCTGCTCTGGTAACCATGACGCAGGCTCTCTGTCGCGGCTACGTGATGAGGAAGGAGTTCGCCAAGATGATGGAGAGGAGGTGAGTGGGTGACGTTTGTCTTTCTACTTTTTTTCAACCCAAAGATCAGTTAATGGCCCTTTCCAAAAGTGGCCAAACAGCTTTCCAAAGCTTAACTCAAAAGTGGAATCCGTGAAGATATGCCGTTTGTTCTGATGTCATCAAGCTGTTCCACGGGGCAACACACTTTCTCACAACCTCTCTCTCTCTTTCTCAGAGAGTCTGTCTTTACCATCCAGTACAACATCCGCTCATTCATGAATGTGAAACACTGGCCATGGATGAAGGTTTACTACAAGATCAAGCCTCTTTTGAAGAGTGCTGAGACTGAGAAGGAGCTGGCCAACATGAAGGAGGACTTTGAAAAATGCAAAGTCGCCCTTACCAAGGCTGAGGCTCGCAAGAAGGAGCTGGAGGAGAAGATGGTGTCCCTCCTGCAGGAGAAGAATAACTTGTCTCTCCAAGTCGCATCCGTGAGTGAACGAGATATATTCACATGTAAAGACAGTTAAACAAGCTAAAAAGACCAAGCTTAGAACATTGGGAGTCAGGTGGCTGAGCGGTTAGGGAAGCGGGCTAGTAATCTGAAGGTTGCCAGTTCGATTCCCCGGCTGTGCCAAATGACGTTGTGTCCTTGGGCAAGGCACTTCACTCTACTTGCCTCGGGGAGAATGTCCCTGAACTTAATGTAAGTCGCTCTGGATAAGAGCGTCTGCTAAATGACTAAATGTAAATGTAAACATTGAAATGCATTTCTCGACCTTTCATTTTCCAGGAATCAGATAATCTGAACGATGCTGAGGAGAGATGTGAGGGTCTGATCAAGAGCAAGATCCAGCTGGAGGCCAAACTCAAAGAGACAACAGAAAGACTGGAGGATGAAGAGGAGATTAATGCTGAGCTGACAGCCAAGAAGAGGAAGCTGGAGGATGAGTGCTCTGAACTGAAGAAGGACATTGATGATCTGGAGCTTACCCTGGCCAAAGTGGAGAAGGAGAAGCATGCCACAGAGAACAAGGTATCAACATCTCACCAATAGCTGACCTTGTGCTTCTCTTAGTTTGTGAGCTGCCCATTGAATCCTGTTCTTATTTTTCTCACTAGGTTAAAAACCTGACTGAGGAGATGGCATCTCAAGATGAGAGTGTTGCCAAGCTGACAAAGGAGAAGAAAGCCCTGCAAGAGGCCCACCAGCAGACACTGGATGACCTGCAGGCAGAGGAGGACAAAGTCAACACCTTGACTAAGGCCAAGACTAAGCTGGAACAGCAAGTTGATGATGTGAGTCTATCATTTCTATGAGAAATTCAGTAGATTCACACATGTATTTCTGATTGACATTTTCCTGATATATTGCAAATAGAGTAATACTTTTTGTGCAAGAAAGCCTACACTAATTGTTTGAATCATACTACCACTGAACTTGAGGTGTGATGACTAAATGTGTGTTTTGTTATTCAGCTTGAGGGTTCTCTGGAGCAAGAGAAGAAGCTCCGTATGGACCTTGAGAGAGGCAAGAGAAAGCTGGAGGGAGACCTGAAACTGGCCCAGGAGTCCATCATGGACCTAGAGAACGACAAACAACAGTCGGATGAGAAGATCAAGAAGTAAATACAAATACTAAGAATATTTCTGTCGATGTAAGTTACCTTTGATCTTGACTTTCCCCTTAGAGCACCTGAACTAAACCTCTGATATTAATGTGCTCCATAGGAAGGACTTTGAGACCAGCCAGCTCCTCAGCAAGATTGAGGATGAGCAGTCTCTGGGTGCCCAGCTGCAGAAGAAGATCAAGGAGCTCCAGGTGTGGTGTAGTTACTGAGTACAGGAATATTTGTTTCTTTGGAAAATAGAACAGTTTATCACATTGTCATATTTTGCCCTATGAGACATCCAGCAAACTTAACTGATGAGTTAATTTAGCCTTTACCAGCCCATATTGTGGATAGACCAAAACGGAGGACCTTTTATACTCTTGATTGTAGGCTCGTATTGAAGAGCTGGAAGAGGAGATTGAGGCTGAGCGTGCTGCCAGGGCCAAGGTGGAGAAGCAGAGGGCCGATCTGTCCAGGGAACTTGAGGAGATCAGTGAGAGGCTGGAGGAGGCTGGAGGTGCCACAGCTGCTCAGATTGAGATGAACAAGAAGCGAGAGGGTGAGTTCCAGAAGCTGAGACGTGACCTGGAGGAGTCCACCCTGCAGCATGAGTCCACAGCCTCAGCCCTGAGGAAGAAGCAGGCTGACAGTGTGGCAGAGCTGGGAGAGCAGATCGACAACCTGCAGCGCGTCAAACAGAAGCTGGAGAAAGAGAAAAGTGAATTCAAGATGGAGATTGACGACCTCTCCTCCAACATGGAAGCCGTTGCCAAGGCTAAAGTTAGTACTAAAAAGAAGGGAACATCTCCTGCATAGTGCTTCATATGATCAAATATACTTCCAAATGACATGCTACAGAGTAAACTAATTGAAAATCACAATAATGAATGTGTTAGAGACAGAATAATAACTGCAGCACAACACTATGTATAGTCATTATTCATACCTTGTAATTATTCGATTTTGTTGTCTACATTGCTTAACAGGGCAATCTAGAAAAGATGTGCCGTACCCTTGAGGACCAGCTGAGCGAAATTAAGACAAAGAACGATGAGAATGTTCGCCAAGTCAATGACATCAGCGGACAGAGAGCCAGACTTCTGACTGAAAACGGTAACCTCTATAAACAACAGCATTAACCAATGTAGGTAGAATAAAATAATGTGCGGTCCGCCAGCAGAGGTTAATCTCAGTCTTAGAAAGTGCTTGGCCTAACAAGAGCCCCTTTTCTTCCCCATAGGTGAATTTAGTCGCCAGCTGGAAGAGAAGGATTCCCTGGTTTCACAACTGACCAGAAGCAAACAGGCCTACACCCAGCAGATTGAGGAGCTGAAAAGGCAGATTGAGGAAGAAGTCAAGGTGGGGCTACAGACTGGGCTCAGATACCCAGATTTTAGAGAGGAACCAAGGGCTTTTGTTGACTATAACTTTGTCACCTGAGTTAAAGTCTTCCACCAGTTTCACTGTTCTTTCACAGTTGTCGTTGTGCTTTTGCTTTTAGTCCTTTTTATGTTCTGTTTAAGCTCTCAATGACACCCAACTCTTTATGCAGATTTTCATAAGGCTTTGTCAAAAAACGAAATCCAGCTTGAACTTTAACCCGTCTTTCTTCCAGGCTAAGAACGCACTGGCCCACGGTGTCCAATCGGCACGCCACGACTGTGACCTGCTGAGGGAGCAGTTTGAGGAGGAGCAGGAGGCCAAGGCTGAGCTGCAGCGCGGCATGTCCAAGTGCAACTCTGAGGTGGCTCAGTGGAGGACCAAGTATGAAACTGATGCCATACAGAGGACAGAGGAACTGGAGGAGGCCAAGTAAGTCCATGAATCTGGAAAGCGGTCTCCAAAAAGCCAATTTAATCAGTTGGCTGGTGGGCTATGGGGCACCATAGGCCGCGATGTTAGGCTACTTATGAACCACACAGAGACAGCCATCAGGACAAGGACAGCTTTACTCTTTTGCCATAACAGGAAGAAGTTAGCTCAGCGTCTCCAGGATGCTGAGGAAACCATTGAGGCCACCAACTCCAAGTGTGCCTCTCTGGAGAAGACCAAGCAGAGGCTGCAGGGAGAGGTGGAGGACCTCATGATTGATGTTGAGAGAGCCAATGCCCTGGCTGCCAACCTGGATAAGAAGCAGAGGAACTTTGACAAGGTATCAGATAGACAAAGAACTATTCTTTTATTGATTTTGTTTTATTATAAACGTTTTTATTGTAAAATCTTTCAGTAGCTCAACACTGTCGTGGTACATGTTTCCTCCTAGGTTCTTGCAGAGTGGAAGCAGAAGTTTGAAGAGGGCCAGGCTGAGTTGGAGGGAGCTCAGAAGGAGGCTCGTTCTCTCGGCACAGAGCTCTTCAAGATGAAGAACTCCTATGAGGAGGCTCTTGACCATCTGGAGACTCTGAAGAGAGAGAACAAGAACTTGCAACGTGAGTCAACTGATATTAACCCGGATTTAGTTGAGCGAATTGTAAATCTTATTTTTTTCTACAGAGGAGATCTCTGACCTGACGGAGCAGATAGGAGAGACTGGCAAGAGCATCCATGAGCTGGAGAAGGCCAGGAAGACGGTGGAGACAGAGAAGTCTGAGATCCAGATGGCTCTGGAGGAGGCTGAGGTGCAAACTATATTTGTGATATACAAAACTATTTTTGTTATAAATTGACCGAAATACCTTTCTGAGCAGGTGTTTGCTCGGTGTTGAATTGAAAATAACAGTTTGGATTTAACATGCACTGTAGGTGTGCATCACACTCAGTATTTCAATTTCTTCAGGGAACACTGGAGCATGAGGAGTCCAAGATTCTGCGCATACAGCTGGAGCTGAACCAGGTCAAGGGTGAGGTGGACAGAAAGCTGGCAGAGAAGGATGAAGAGATGGAGCAGATCAAGAGGAACAGCCAGAGGGTGGCTGACTCCATGCAGAGCACCCTGGACTCTGAGGTCCGCAGCAGGAATGACGCCCTGAGAGTCAAGAAGAAGATGGAGGGAGACCTGAATGAGATGGAGATCCAGCTGAGCCATGCTAACCGCCAGGCTGCTGAGTCCCAGAAGCAGCTGAGGAACGTTCAGGCACAGCTCAAGGTAAATCATCACTTAACTGGTTTCTGAAGTAAAATAACTTGAGAGATATAAAAAAATACTCTGCAGTAAATGTAGCGCATGTCACATGTATACATGAAACGGTTGGTGAACAGAGCAAACAAATATGACTTTTCACCCTCATCTAATGCCTCCTATATCCTAATTTTTGCTACTCAGGATGCTCAGTTGCACCTGGACGATGCTGTCCGTGATTCAGAGGACATGAAGGAACAGGCTGCCATGGTGGAGCGCAGAAACGGCCTGATGGTGGCTGAGATTGAGGAGCTGAGAGTGGGACTGGAGCAGACAGAGAAAGGCCGCAAAGTGGCCGAGCAGGAGCTGGTGGACGCCAGCGAGAGAGTGGGACTGCTGCATTCCCAGGTGCGGACAACATCCACACGCACAGACACAAAGTATAACAAAACAGAACATAGATCCAGACTAAGGAAAGGTTATCCAATCACTTGGTTATTTCACAACAAAACAAATCTCCTACAAGTTCACAGGTTTGACTCTTTGTGATTCCTCCTGTCCAGAACACCAGCCTGTTGAACACCAAGAAGAAGCTTGAGGCTGACCTGGTTCAGGTGCAGGGTGAGGTCCAAGACATTGTCCAGGAGGCCAGGAATGCTGAGGAGAAGGCTAAGAAGGCCATCACTGATGTGGGTTTTTAAATAAGAATTACTTATTTATTTTTTCATTATTGTACTGATTTATATTTATTTGGTTTCTTATATAAGGAGTAATACACCTTTAGGTGTGCCCAGCCCATATGAGCTTGTATGTCTTCAGATAATACACTTATGTTTTCATTAGCCCTAATATAACTACATGTCAACACTATACTAACCCACAGTATCTGCCCACCCATCATCATAATTCTTCCATACACTTCTCCTCTCACAACATATTCAATTTTGCTATATGCACTCACATCTTCATGCAACCGTATGCATCAAGCTCAATCCATTACCTAATCTCCCCACAATGGTCGCAGGCGGCCATGATGGCTGAGGAGCTGAAGAAGGAGCAGGACACCAGCTCTCACCTTGAGAGGATGAAGAAGAATCTTGAAGTGACAGTCAAGGACCTGCAGCACCGTCTGGATGAGGCAGAGAACCTAGCCATGAAGGGTGGCAAGAAGCAGCTCCAGAAACTGGAATCTCGAGTGAGTCGGCGCTGCAGTAGCTCTGAGAACCAACTGCATTTGTTAGCTATTTCAAACCGTATTAAATGGTTCGTTATTTTGTTTGTATAACCTTAGCATTTAGCATATAGAAACTGTCCATGTAATTGTCACCCTCTGAACAGGTGCGAGAGTTGGAGACCGAGGTGGATGCAGAACAGAGGAGAGGAGCAGACGCAATCAAGGGAGTTCGCAAGTACGAGCGCAGGGTGAAGGAGCTGACATACCAGGTAACAGTCAACAGTAAATGAGTCACACTTTATTCATAAAATTCCAATTCTACTAATTTCCTTTCTGTTCCAGACTGAAGAGGATAAGAAGAATGGAACCAGACTTCAGGATTTAGTGGATAAACTGCAGCTTAAAGTGAAGGCCTACAAGAGACAGGCAGAGGAAGCTGTACGTGTACACATTCACCCTCACCAGTATTTTAGTAATTGGTTTTGTGAATAAAATAATAAAATGACACTGAACTTTTATAATTTTTCCACACCAGACTAATGATAACTAGTGTGCACTTGCTGCCTACTGAGTCAGATGACTTAATTCATACTTTGAATGTTGATGTTCCTCTCCCCTGTCTCCCAGGAAGAGCAGGCCAACTCCCACATGTCCAAGTTCAGGAAGGTTCAGCATGAGCTGGAGGAGGCTGAGGAGCGTGCCGACATCGCTGAGTCTCAGGTCAACAAGCTCAGAGCAAAGAGCCGAGATTCTGGCAAAGTAAAGACCAGCTATTCCACCTAATTGTGGTTCAATTTCACTTCATAACCACATCAATAATAGGAATGCACACTAAAATGTCCCTTTCAGACTTCAAATATATTCTCAAGTCAAATTAGATGACTCATGTTTGCTGTGTGAGAGGGTATTAATAAGGCTATCTTAATTTTTCTCTCCTCAGGCAAAGGATGCTGAATAGACCTGACCAGAACCTGTTTCAAAACATTCCTGTGTCTCATAAAATATGATTTTCATGGTGATATTTTGAGCAGAAATAAAGCATGTAGATCCACACATTCCTTATTGGATTTGTGGGGGCAATTACCTAAATAGTTTTTTTCCCAGCCAAACCATTCAAATTTCAGAACAATTATTCTCATGGTTGCTGCCTTAATATCTTTGCTGTCCAATCACCGATTTTAAGAAAACTGCCAGATACTCACAAAAAACCCCCCAATGATATGTTCTTTGATCTTAAGGGGTAACTCGGTGTGAATAAAACATGTATTATCATTGTTATCTTCCATTTGCCTAAGCAGAGCCAGAGGATACCGAGATAACCAAGTGGTTAAAAAAAAAACATGTTCAACTGGCCTCAACATCTTCCATATAGTTTACTGTAAAATACAACTAGTCTACAAACCCATTTTCTATTATAATTGTAGATATGGAATTGTTAGTTGTTATATATTCTGGCTCACAAATATAGATATATAAAAGTACCCAATGCTTATCCAGATTGTATCATCTTCTACTGGATGGGTAAATGCATTACATGTGTATTGAATGTTTACAAATGATTTATGTGCCTGTACTAAATTACTGTCTTTTTGTAGATGCACTGTATTTAAGGCAGTCCATTTGACATTTGGAAAATACAGATTTGAAAAGTCTCCAACTCCAGTCTTGTACTCCTTTATTCAGACAATCCCATTATTGCAGGTACAGCGTTAAATAATAAACAAAAATAAAAAGCAATGTTTGAGTAAGAGGAAACAAAACTGATAGGGGTATATGCAGTTTATAGTCTTACCATCTCAACTTACCAAAAATGATGAACAATGTTTAAAATTAACCATAAGTGCAGCCACATCCTTTATTAAATACATTTGAAATCCAGATTCCATATGCCTACTAATGGTTACAAGTACAGGTAACCACAACAATAAACATAACGGACTTGTCCAAAAGCCAGTGAGGTGGCTTTAAGACCTAAACGGGACGGCCATCTTGAAATGCAGTAGTTGCATGCTTTTGAGGGGGGGGGGCGGCTATACAGCGTGAAGAGAGAATGGGCGAGAAATGTCAAGTCTTGGGAGAAAGTGTCGTCTTGAACCTGGGGAGATCTTTATTTTTCTGTTTAAATATCATGCATCTGTTTGTCAATCTTGGTTTTCAGGTGGTCTTTGTAGGCCAAAATGCCCCGGGTCCATTTTGTGATGGTCTGTTTCTCACACACCCAGATCTCCTGAGCCACCTGGGAAAACAAAGATGCATCACATTTTCGTAAAAGACGACAAAGCACTGATCAGTCAAACAAGTTAGGCACCATGGCCTCCAAGTAGTCTAGCCAAATTCAAAATGGGTAAAAATATCAACTGACAGGGGCCTAGGGGGAAGTTCAAGCCCCAGAGAGCAGAGGACGAGGCCATAAAACAGACCAATAGAAATTATTTTACCATAACATGCATAACAAGCAGAGGACTTGGAAAGAGGTGGGGCTCAGTAAGTGTTATGCCTGCCAGGCCACCATACGTTGAAAGCAGTTGTAAACAAAGAATGTCAAAGCCCCAGGACCCTTTATGTGGGTTTAAAACTAAAGAAATACCAATTACGGACAGATGTGCTCCCACTTGAAATCTTGACATGTTATTTATACCTGCTGGATGAGCCTGAAGTCGTGGCTGACCAACATCATGCCTCCCTCATATTCGTTGATGGCATCGGCCAGGGCATCAATGGTCTCTATGTCCAAGTGATTGGTGGGCTCGTCCAGGAAGAGCATGTGGGCATTCTGCCCCGCCAGCCAAGCGAAGCACACTCGACATTTCTGACCGTCGGACAAGTTCCTGATGGGACTCACCTGGTGGTGGGGAGTGGACAGTTGGATTTGTAAGCAGGTGCCATTTTAATGCTTCAAACCTAACATGTTACCACGTTGGTACTAACAAATCAGCTAGGACTGTTTTCCATTGTCACCAGGCTCAGCTAACCCCAGAGGACAAACATACCTGCTGTTTGCCAGTTAGTCCATAGCGGCCAATGATTTTCCTCATTTCTTCCCTCTCCTTGATCATTGGATAACACTTCATCATGTAATCCAGGGGGGAGAGGTCCAGCTCCAGCTGTTCAGTGAGGTGCTGCGTGGGGGATCCAGAAATACATGAGACTACGTGTACATAGTACAGGTAAAATAAACCATTTGGGAAAACGGATCATTTCTGATTGACCTCTTTGTAGATACTGCATATGACATTCTGTGCTGACATGTTTTAACATAGTTGGCTAAATCCAGACCCTGAAATATGGAACCAAAGGGAGATTTTGAATATGCAAATGCCGATACGCTGACCAGAACATACCTGGTGATATCTGCCGATCTTCACATGGGAGTTTTTCCGAATCATACCATCAGAGGGCAGGAGCTATGGAAAGAACAAGGAGGGGGGGGTGAATAGGATTCCCAACCAGACACGTCAGATCAGCGCATTAAAAACAAAACTGAATTACTCTACATTGATTTTGAACTAAGAGAATTAAGAGTTCATACACAAGTCAATAACTGTGGTCATCACATTCATTTTGTGAAATAAAGTTCCAACAAGTTGTAAATTACATTAAATATGCATTATAAAAACCCTAATGCTTACTTCTCCGGTGAGCAGTTTGAGCAGAGTGGATTTCCCGGCTCCATTGGGCCCCACAAGGGCCACTCGAGAGTCCAGATCAATACCAAACTCAAGGTTCTTGTATATATGGGGCTATAGCATTCATAAAAAGCAAAAGAAAAGACAATTAAAGACTTGCAACTAAAAAGTGGTGAAAAGTTTCTTCAAATATTAAAGCAAAACACTCCAAATTGAGGTGATCTTGAAGGTTTACTCACAGTGTCATCAGAGTATGTGAAGCTGACGTTCTGGACCATGATGACAGGAGGGGGGATCTTCCCACAGGGAGGAAAAACAAATGACAGCGTCTAGGGAAAAGGAAGGGAGTTAAGAATAGTGTTCTTTAGATGAGCTTAATATTGGAAAGTGTAAGAAATCCACATCATTGTCCATTAAAACACCATTTTTAAAAAACACAAAAATTCTGTGTATACTCGGAGTTGGCCGCTTAGATCAGATAAACGCTTCGGTCTAGTTTTTGTCAACGCACCCCTGCAGTCAGAACACTGCCTGACAGGGGCACTATAATTCGGCCTTTTGTTCACATCATCTCAAAGCAGCACTCCGACAGAGCACAGAAGGCAACATTTATAAAATTAAATAAAAAAATTAAAATCGATCCAAACACTCATTACACTATTAAATAATACAACTGGTCCCATACTGTAATGTTTTCTGTGTCACCTCATAATTAACAGCACACTTCTTACCTTGTCATTTACAACTTTCTCAGTCAGGCCTGAAGCCACCATCTTTTGCAGGGTTTTCTCTTTGCTCTGGGCTTGGCGGGCCAGCTTGGCTGAGCCGTGACCAAACCGGGCTATGTAGTTCTGGAGGCGGAAAACATTAGAAAAAAAAGCTATCAAAATAATGTTGTTTTCTAAAGCACATTATATGGTTGCTTTGATAGCACATTCATGACTGTTGATCTAATGCCCTGAAACTAACAAAGTAAAGAAATTAACGCTGACAAGATGTCAATTAAATCAGTTACTACTCCTTTTCATGGGTTCTGATAGGTCCACCATTACCTTCATGTGTGCCATCTGGTCCTGCTCCCAGTTGAACCTTTTCATCTGGTTCTCCTCCAGCTCCTCCCTGGTCTTTATGTACTGGTCATAGTTTCCCTAAAACAAAGCCATCAAGTTACTTCACACAGCTCAACGTCCTTTCAGGTTTAGCAGAACTTGGTGGTTTCCGTAAGTAAAACAGACCACACAGGTCATGTTGAGGACTCCTATTGTTTAAATGGAGCAAATTCGAATATCTAAAACCATCTGTAACTGTGCTGGCTGAATAGTTGCTCTTACTGTGTAGTATTTCAGCTTGCGCTGGTGCAGGTGAATGATGTTGGTGCATACACCGTTGAGGAAATCTTGGGAGTGGGATATTAGGACAAGAATGCGCTTGAACCTGTAGAGTACAAACATAGTTTAGTACACATAAAAGAAGCTACAAACAAGTTCACAAAACTGGCCTAAGTGTTGATGTTGTCAAGACAGTACAAATATAGAAAGCTGAACTTGAAATGTTTGTATTGTAATTTGTATACTTAGCATATAGACAAATACAGTATGGTTAACTACAAAATAACTTCTGACATTTACAGACTACAAACATGAGTCCACAGAATCCCATCGGTGGCGGTCTAGGTACACACACACTTACTGACTAAGCTCCTCTTCCAGCCACACGCAGGCGTCCAGATCCAGGTGGTTGGTGGGCTCATCCAACAGCAACATGAACGGCTTCAGGAACAAGGCTCTGCAGACGAGGACAACACAACATTGGTATATGGTACAGTCTTACAACAGGTAGCAGGTCCTGTCTCAATCCTCTTTTCAGATTCCTGTCAAGAACTGCATGTTCTCATAGAAACACCAAGTAGCCCTTCTCGCTACAGCAACTAGAAAGATGCCCCCAAAAATTAACTGCAAGGATCAGAAAAACGCTTCGGTCCATTTTTGTCACCGCGCCCTTGCACTGTGAACACACTGCTCGGCACTGGCGCTATCATTCGGCCTTTCGTTACATCATTTCCAGGCAGTTCTGTACAGACAAGCCGTTCCTTCGCGAGACCCTTCTGTTCAAGGTTAGCTCACACCAACCTGGCCAGAGCGACACGCATCCGCCAGCCTCCACTGAAGTCCTTCAGCTTCTTCTGCTGCATGGGCCCAGTGAAGCCCAGGCCGTGGAGGATCCGGGAGGCCCGCACCTCCGCCTTGTCTGCATCCAGCTCCTCCAGGCGCTCGTACAGCTCCATCAGCTTCTCGCACTCGGCTAAAGTGCACAGCGGGAAGGGAACGCATTGAGTGGATAGGTACAGAACGAGACAGCAAATGGCACCCGCGGATGAAAGGTGACGAGGTGGAGAAAGATAGGACGACAACAGAAGCGCACTTCCTGTTATCCTTTTGACCCCGTTCTCGGGTGTTGTTCCCTTGTCCAGACATGACACCATGAAAGGTTTATGGCATGACGTGCCCATCTGAACAAGGAAGCTCATGTACCACGCCTAGGAAGGGAAGCTGCCACAGTGAACACAGTTCCCATGGTAACGTGGAATACTATACGCTACTATGACTTATCATACATTAAAACTTAAGGAGTCGGGTGGCTGAGCGGTTAGGGAATCGGGCTAGTAATCAGAACGTTGCCGGTTCGATTCTCAGCTGTGCAAAATGACATTGTGTCCGGGGGCAAGGCACTTCACCCTACTTGCCTCAGGGGAAATGTCCCTGTACTTACTGCAAGTCGCTCTGGATAAGAGCGTCTGCTAAATGACTAAATGTAAAAATGTAAAACTTAAGGGCCCCTGGCATCTTATTGATTCTTTGTTTTAACCCATCTACTGTGCTACGACTATTAATCATGCATCTTCCATTTGGTTTATATAAAAAAGTCATAAAAAGTAAACCGGGTTAACGACAGGCGCTGACATCACTCACAGTCCTCTGCAGCCAGACGCTCAGCCTCCTTCTCCAGTTTGATCCTCTCCTGGTCCACCTCCATCACACACTGCAGGGCTGTCTTTTCACTGGGTGACATCTCCCGGGTCAGGTGGTAGATGTCTATGTGCTCTGGGATGGGCACCTCTCTGTGGGCAATGGCGGACAGCAGCATTGACTTGCCTGCAAGGGAGAAAAATATTTTTTTTTAATGTCTAGTCTGCCCATGGTGAGGGGATTGGAACTTGTCTTTGACCAGCTACTATGCGGACCCAAGTCCTTTACTGGGTCATAGACATGGCTTTAGTACTATGAAGACCAATAAAAGGAAGGGTTTCCCTAAGAGCATTAAACTAAAGAGTTGGCTGCTTAGATCAGATAAACGCTTCGGTCTAGTTTTTGTCAACGCACCCCTGCAGTCAGAACACACTGCCTGACAGGGGCACTATAATTCGGCCTTTTGTTCACATCATCTCAAAGCAGCACTCCAGAGCACAGAAGAAAAATCAACCGAAACACTTATTACACCATTTAATAATACAACTGGTCCTATATTATAATGTTTTCTGTGTCACCAACTTGGCATTTACAACTCATTTACATTTAAAATATATATATTAAATACATGTTAATGTCCCCTAGGGAACCTAGTGTTTTTACCTGTGCCGTTGAGGCCGATAAGACCGTAGCGTCGACCCGAGTTGAGCTCCAGGGTGGTGTCAGTGAGAAGCTCCTGGCCGTGGAAGGTCAGGGACAGGCTTGCTATTTGCACATCAGTGCTGTTGGGGTGGGACGCCAGGACCCCAGTCACGGCCCGTGCCTCCGACTTCTTCAGTTCAAGCTCAGCCAGCTCCTTGGCCATGCTATCCATATCTATTGCAGCAAGGTTTAAAAAGTAATGCCACCGAATAAATTGTAATAGAAAGCGAACCCCTATATGGAATAACAGGGATGTGTGGTATTGGCCTATGTGGGGCATAAGTTGGTTTGGATGTGTAGTGGGTGAGTCAAGTTCAAGCATAAAATCTGAATGAAACATTGGAAATCTTCTAAAAGACCATGAAACACTGACCAGCAACGCATGCCTTGACTTTGTGGATAATTAGTTCTTCAGTTGCTTGTTCTGGCCACCTGGAACTAAATCCCTACAAAGTGTTGTCCACACTTAGGCCTACCGTTCATATCATCTCCATCATCTCCGTTCTCCAGCCCATCTTCTGGTCTCTCGCCCTCTTCTTCTTCGGTCTTCTTGGTCCTCTGGCGGGATTTAGCAGCTTCCTTCTTCTTTGCCGCCTTCTTCTTGGCCAGGTCAGATGGCATGGCTGCTACAGATGTCAGGCAGATATTGAGACCTGAAGACAGCGAGCTGACAAAAGTAAAGGGAACAGTGACCTCGGGATTAGAATGGGGCCAGTTTAGGGTTGCCCACACTTGTGTTTTTTTTCCATGAGTCTCCTTATATCAGCCCCCAATGATACAGATGCACATGGGAGAATTTGAGCAAGACAAAAAGTACTAATAAACTAATACAAAAAGATACCAATGCTGACAGATGACAAATGACGAGTATCTTACTATCATTGTTATATGCCGTTTTACAGTTTGTCTTTGACAGTCCAGTTACAAGTTAGAAATTCATTGTTCTGTGTGCATATACGAGCGTCCAAAATCGGGAGTGAAAGGGGATAAAAGGATTAAAGTAATAACTTAAATCAATCACTTGTCATTGCGGTAATGATATAAAATCATCCTTACACTATATTTGGCAAACCGTGAATGGAATTCAATCTAAAGCCGTCACTCTTTTTCCGTATTGAAAAGTTATTCTGGTGATTGTTGAAGTAACAACGGATCTAGCTAGACAGTCGTATTGCACAATACCGGCTTTTCAGAACAGTTAACGCTAGCCTGCTACATCATCATGGCTTGGTGGCCCGCTATGGCGGTAGGCCATCATCACGTGTTCCTTCGGTACACCGGGAAAAACTAATTAATTAGATTTGGTATAGGGCGTTTATAAAATAGCCGTGTGTGTTGCGGCTAAATGTAGCGGTTTATCATATACACCGGCTAGCATTGACAAGGAATGAAAGTCCATTATTACAAGTGACACCGGGCCCTGTGATGGGAAAAAGCAAAGGCCCCAATCTTGCTAACAGCCAGCTTCTTTGGTTGCCTACGGTATGATTGCAGCTAGCAAGTGCTGTAGTGGCTCACCCGCGTTATACAGCAAGACAGCTGGCTTAAGCACGTCTAGTAAAATGATAAAATAATTTCTAAAAACGGCCCTTTTCAGATTTAATTTGTTGGCAAGCTACAAAAAAATACCAGTCCGCGGGATATCACAATACTTAGCTAGCCACAGCATGTAGCTTACTAGCCTACTCGTGGTCCTTCTTATACTGCTTTGTCTATTCAAAAGCTAGTTAGCTAGCCAACGCGTTAGCCTAGCTATGTTAGCTAGCTAACTAACCTTGCACCCCTACGCAGGACACGTTTAAAACTACCCAGGCTATACTTTCTATTAATGTCATCAATGTTTAGATATACTATATAGTTTTGTATGATCACGCTGAAAAAAAGACTTGTTCTTACCACTCTTGTTCCTCTTCGCCGGCGGTCCAACGATGTTAGATTGCTGGAGGCTTAAGAATTCGTTTAGTGCTCGCGTGTCCCCGATACCGGCTCACTGACCAATGAAAGCCCGAGTTGTTCTACTGGCTCCACCCCTTGGGTTGGGTAATAAGGCATACGTCAAATACACGTCATAAGATTCCGACGTAAATGCTCGGAAACAGCAAAAAAAGCCTTTTATAAATGAACAGAAGGGCGCTTCTGTAATAGTTTAAATACTTGAAATCATCCTTTTCTATTTGTGAAAAATGCAAATTCTCAATTTTCTTAAATGTTAATTAATCATTGTGAATTAAACAGAAGGTTATAGGGGTTTCACTCATCAGGGTAAAAGAGTATCCATGGAGGTATAGATACCCCTCGCACACCCATGCTGACCTTTGAACTTCAAAAGGCAAAATCTTTAGAATTGAAAGGTGTGGAAAGCAAAAACTTTAGGCTTCTCAACACACTGGAAAAGCTGTGAGGACATACTGCCAAGAGCCTAAGCAAAGCCATCACAGGTTGTGTGGGGCAGTCCAGGCTGGAGATGTGGTTTGGAGGCACTTCTTTAAAACCGGCAGGAGTTATAACAAAAAAAATCTATACATAACAAAAATTTGAATAAAAATATATAAATGCGTAGGCCTATGACATATTGTTGACCTTTCCATGAAACCCTAGTCAGGCAGCGGAGCACTTTCAGCGATGGCCTGATCCTACCTCAGTGCTCAACTGAGTGCTATCAGATGCCCCTCCTACCTGTAGCTATCAGACCTGAAACATGCATTTTTTATCAGAGTATAGGAAAGGATACACTTTCTAAAGACCCTTTCTTGGAGCATTAGCATTTGGGAAGAAATTGTGACAAGAATTTGAACAGATGAAGCATAACACAGAACAAATAGTTTCCATTTCTTTTTTATGGATCAAAGTCCTTTCTGGCACACAACATGTGGATAAATACACAACATGCATAGTAAAATAAATAAAATAAAGAGTCAAAATCACAAATGCTTTCTGAAAGATTTCTGAGGCTATAAGGTTGTCAATTACTTGAACACCTCTCCATTTACAACAAGCAACCTTTTCACCTCACTCAAAAAATCAAGAACACTTGGTGAGATGTTTTTTATTACTTGAAAATCATCAGTAAGGTTGATTTGGTTTAATGAAGAATGATCAGCATCTAGTTGAGGGTCCAGGAAAGGATATCAGACAGTGTTTTATAATAAATTGTTTACCAAAGTATTTTTTACCTTTCCAATTTCCATTATGGTAAGTCAATAGATCTACATTTTCACATTTTTCATTATCACAGTTTGTATTCAGAGTAAAAGTCACTTCCATGTGCCAATGTCAATGCCTAAACAACATAAAAACATATCTACATACCATTTCATTTTGAAATAAGTACTCCATTAATAAGATACTATGAAACTAGACAGTGCATACTAAATCAAGACAGTGCATTCCAAACCATGGAAACAGTTTAACTTCCCACTCAAATCTGTTGTACCTTAACTCACCAAACATGTGTATGCAACATTTCACGAGGTATTTCATTCTCAGTAATGGTCATGTAGTTATTAATCAAATAACACTATATACAATTTAAACAGTCCTTCATGAAACCTTGTGGATCATCACCTTTTTCCCTTCTCCTAGACTCTGGTCCAAGATATACGATAGATTCTAGCAGTGTCATTGGCTAGAGAACCAAGCATCTTCTGCTTACCCTTGTCTCGAGGATAATGTAACACTTTATTTTATGATGCTCAAAACGTCATGTAACACAGCCTACTGTGTACGGTACAGTACACATATCTACAACTCAAATTATTACTGCAACATGCAGTATTTACTAGTTCTTCTTTACCTAGTTGTATCCTAGTTGCATTTGATGTAATATCAATAATTTGGCATCACAATTTGGGCATAATCTATTATATGTGAGTTCCCCTTCTCTTTAGACATGTGAGCTCAGTATCTTTGGAATTTCAGAGTGACTACACCCTTGCTGTACAAGATGCCATCTTAAATATACGATACAGTATATACAAATAATGTATAAAGCTTTTGCTATACAGCACATGTTACAGCAAACCTGTTCTGGTGGATACATACGGTACTATTTCAATGTAAAACAGCATCAAGGGATGGATTATTAGTCTTGAGACATTAATTACTACAAAACAAATGTTGATCATAAATGGAAAAATACATTCTGTATTATATTGACTGTTTGGATGGAGTATAACAAGCACAGCTCTAGGAAGCACTTCAGTGGGGATGACTGGAGATGGCCCAATACAAATACTGACATTCTCCACTTAATTAGACATAGAAATGTCCTATTTTGGCATTCTATCAGGCATTCATTTTCAAGACATTCCTCCATAGTTTGTTGTGGAAATATGTATACTTTTCTCCCTACTAACTAAAAGTCCCCATTATTGGAGATCCATGGAATAATTGTCTTCTATTGCTTGAAAACTATGTATAGGGCCTACTGAAATAAGATGTATTTTTATGTGGTTGAGTTTTGGTTTGACGTGGAGGTGGACTAGGCTATGAATACAGGGGTTTTATAGCCCAATGGATGTTGCAGCATAATTATTTACTTAGTCACTTCCAATGACCCTCCCAAGGTCATCAAGACCAGGACATGCCGTCCTCTCAATGAGGCTCTATTAGAAGTTGAAGTGTAGTCAGTGACTGCCTATGGGTCTTACGTCACTGCTTCCTATGGGACAGCTTTAGGTGTTACGTACAGATAAGGCCTGATCCAGCTCTTGTCTGCGTTGTTGAATCTGTAGGACAAAAAATGTTACTGAGAAAGATAGGGATGACCTAAGCTATGCAGTATACTTTCCATACCATGGCAGAGTATAAACAGGGCAAAGACCACCATTAAAGGCAAGGCCTCAATTAGGAATATAAATCACTTGGACATTTAGCAGAAGCCAGAATCAGAATGGGTTTTTATTCGCCATGAAAGTTTGCACAGACAAGGAATTTACTTTGGCCGGAAGGTACCGACCGAGGCAGCCATTATCGTCGCTCCTCAGAAGGAGCAATGATGCTCCATAGACACCATTATGATTCCAATTTCTTCTGGAATGGCCCACACTAGAAACCGCAGTTGCCAGGTGCTCACATTAAATGCGAAAACAGGAAGGAGCGTAAGCGCATAATGTTGGAGACTGAAAGTACAAAGGGCGATTTTGTCTTCTCCAAGGCTACTTTAGGTAACCTATTTTACCTACAGTAGTTTTGAATAACCCACCAATTTGAGAAGGTGATAGGTTGTATAGTAGAAGCTCAGTCAGTAGCATATCAACATTAGTAGCCAATTATGAAAACCTCTGGAAATGTAGACCGTTTGATTATTTATTTCAGTGGGAATGCCAAGTCAGCCCATGCCTCCCCACCTTTAACTTTGAATCCTTAACCTTCATGTCAGACCCTAAAACTGAAAGACATCTCCCCGAGGCACTGCAGTGAACTCTATACAATACCTGACTTTTTCCCCGAAACTTATAAAACTGTGAACTTACCTTGCAGTAGAAGTAACGGCTGACAGCCTCTTGAGACCAGGGTTGTTCATAGAATTCTGCCCTTCTCTCCTCCTCAGGGTTTCCCATCACATCGGTCATCAACTGATTCCAGAGACAATAGTAACAGTAGTCAAACATTTGCATGGATCCAGTTGAGCTTGTTTTGTGTGCTGTACGACTGTATTAGCAGAGACCTTAATCAACCAACCCTTTTGTCCCTGGTCACTCAGACAGTCGTCTGGGACAGTCGTTCATTTACACCAAAAGCACTGTCATGTAAAATGACGATCACACCTTCTATCACACACCACTTGAGGAGTGGGCTCAACAGCTGAAGAGGAAGGTGAACTGAGGAAGACTCCGAAATGATCATGAAAAGTTGTGTTTGTGTAAATATTGTTCAAAACAGGCTTCATATTTGCCCCGCTGCAGCTGCTGAGTAAGCTGGTGATCGTCCTGTTTGAATCTTTCTTCCATATATCCTGTGTCCCTATTGTTGAATGGCAGTAAAAGCTAAACCAGTAATCTAGACCAGGATGATCTACCTAGTTAAATCTTAATCTTAACTCTTAATAATGTAATTCATTGGATTGCAATGTATTGGTAACCTTAAGTGTTGCCCTGTGAGGTTCAGCAAAGTGGTACACAGCTATGGTACCAGATGTATTCACCTTCAGGTCTCTGTTCTGGGAGCAGAGCCAGTCCTGGATGTAGCCTTTTGGATCTTTGGAGAAGCTGAGCATGAAGTCCCTCTGGATCTTCAGCTGGTTAATGGACTCGATGGTTTCATGGATCTGAGGAAAAAATATGAATACCAGACGTGTGGAGGGCTGTTTTATTTTTTTGGCTTTGACAAATGGCATGGTCACAAAATATGGCTAAAATACTAATTTCTAATATCTAGTCATTGATATTCAAATCCTTGGTACAAAACCCCTGAAGAAAATGCAGTGGTCGACTTATTGTTTTGGTACAGTATTACAGTATGGAAAACATTTTACTTGTTGACTTTTCCTTGTTGTATGTCTCCACCAAACAAATATGACAATTTGGATTAGCTAACCTTGTTGTCTAGTGATGCGATCTCCTGCTGATTGGCTGTAGAGAGCAGGAAGCCACTCATCTGACTCTTTAAGGGGTCCTCCACCTCAACATCTATGTCATAGCACGCAGTCTTCTTCTGGTCATTAGGGTCAACACTGATAAAAACACAGACCTTTGTTTGTGAGATGTGGAAGTGGAGCTGTAGTGTTAAACACTCCCTGCGTGCCATTCATAAGCCCTCCCCTCACTGGGTGTCACCCCTGACTTCAGCTCCTGCTTTCTGTGCTGTAATCCCCAATTTTTTTCAGTTTCCTTCTCTCATTCAACCTGTCTAAGAAACAAAACATACAAGAAATAAGTATTCACTGCCCAATGTCCCGGAAGAACAAACAGCTAATTAGGCTCTACTAACCTTTTCTAAATTGAAGCTTTAATGCAGTACAACAGATTTACTTGAGCCTCAAAGCTGTACCAAGTAATCTCTATTTATTTTTACATTATTATAAACTATGGATCTGTGGAGATATACTTTCATGAAGTAGTTTAAATTGTCTAAAAGATACTCAAGAGCCTCTTTTAGCATGTGTGCCCTCTAGTACTATGTTGTGTAACTTAAACTAATGACTGAGGGCTTATTAATGAAACATTGTACCTGATTACATGGTTGATGACAATAGGGTCTGGAGGAAGCAGCATGTTAGTCAGACGCTGAGGAATCTCAGAAAACTTTAGACGTTGACAGTCAAAGATCTATGGGAGAGAGAATGTCTCATAAGGGGTGTGCATCCACAAATACAGCCGTGACCAAAAGTAATGGGAGCGACATACATTTTGTGTTTGCAAAGCTTGCTGGCCCCTGGCATAAAATTACTGCTAACATAACTTCAGTAAGTAATATCACCAGCACAGGGGCAAGTGTCAACTAGTTCTAGCCAGGTGAAATCACTCTATCATTCTGATTGGATTTTAAGAGCAGATTGACTGCTTTAAAAGAAGGGACTATTTGCATATATATTGAATTGTTTTGCCTCAAAAAAGCTTTAAAAATATGAAATGTGCCTTATTGTATTCCAGTATTCTATAGTAACATGTGAATTTTTTTTCCTCAAATAATGAACCAGCAAACTTTACAAAACACATTTGTCATTGCCAAAACTTATGGCCACGACTGTACACTCAAAACGTACTGTACTGTATAATACAGGCAAACACTCAAAGACACATTCTTGTAACAATATACAATATTTATACTTAAGTGTACACATACCAATGCCGAGAAATACAAATAGCAATGCGTAGGCTAACTAGGGAGTCAGGTGGCTGAGCGGTTAGGGAAGCGGTCTAGTAATCAGAAGGTTGCCAGTTCGATTCCAGGCCGTGTCAAATGACGTTGTGTCCTTGGGCAAGGCATTTCACCCTACTTGCCTTGGGGAGAATGTCCCTGTACTTACTGTAAGTCGCTCTGGATAAGAGCGTCTGCTAAATGACTAAATATAAATATAAATATAAATATAAAATATAAATATAACTAACAAAATGAAAAACTGTCATTAAAACACAAGATTTTGAGGGAGTACCTGTTGGAGGTACTTGTCACAGTTAATGTACTCTTTCTCGTGGGAGTCCTGTAGTTTATTGGTCTTGATATACTGCCAGAGAGCCTGGATGATACAGGAGCGGGTCTGGGTGTGAATACCCAGCAGACGGGCCAGCCGAGGGTCCAGCTTAAACTGAGGGGGCTGAAGGGGAGAAGAGGGCGACGTCAGAAATAGGGGATGGCTGGAAATAGGGTCAATTTAGCAATCATGACCAACTATGGTGTATATCGACTGGACAGGCACATTTCATTTACTGGTCTTGCCGGTTTGGTATTTAGTATCAACATCCCCTACAGTCCCCTATAGATTGTCTGTAAATGTACTCTGCTGATATTCACACAGATATGTTTAGGGGGTAGGAGCCAGGGTTGCTACTAAATTATATATTTATATTCATACATTTTTATTTTGAATTGAACTTCTGTAGAACATAGACATATGGATTTTCCAAATAAAGTCTCATAGGAATGTGCTTTTTTGATACTAGATTGAATTGGTCTGTGCTATTCTAGAACATTAGATTGCTATTTCCCTCCAGTTTCCTACCTGGTAGTCCAGCATGAGAAGCAGGGTGCAGCGCACACTAACGTCCCCTGGTCTCTTCACCTGGAATCCATCAGTCTCCTGCGTGGTGGGGGTCCTATGCCACTGTAAGGAAATGAAATACATATCTAACTCTCCCCTTCACATTGGTTTGGGTGAGGCATACAATTTCGGACAAACTGGATACGACAATGTTACGGCTGGGATACTGTTAATCACACCTTTGTTTGGAATTCATGGTTTTATAGAATCTAAATCTCTATAAACAAAGTACCTCTTGAAACTCTGCCCTCACACAACACAGGTACGCATGTTTAGCAAATGTTTGGTTTTGTAAGTATGTGTGTGTATGGGTGTATCCTTACCTCCACAAGGTGGTTGTCGGGACCATACAGGTCCTTGTCCAACTCTATCACCAGGCTTTTGAAGAATGATGAGAATTTCCTTTTCAGCTTTCCTGGCTTGAGTGTAAGAGGACATAAAGTAAAAAGCTACAAATATTTCAGCAGGTGTTTGGAAGCCACAATTATCTGACCATTACTTCTAATCATTAAAACGATGGTAAATTATTCAGTAATTAACAAGGAAATGGGTAATTAAATATGCAAAGAAAGTACACAAGCCAGTGTGCAAAATGCAAAAGTTGCACGTTCATCTTGGGGTCACCTGTAGTGTTGTATTTATGAGTCTGTCTCGCATTAGTTGAATGGGCTATAAAATGCATTTTAGGGGGTCATTGTATGATGCTGAGGGACAAGCACACAGGGCTCTAAAAGGCATAGGCAAAAATATAAAACTATGTATTTTGATATCCACACTGCATATTCCAATTCAGTTTCTTCAAAGTGTTGGAAATATTCACAGTATAGTAAATATATATACAGACAATAACATAAAAACAGTACTCAGCAAACTTGAAGGTTTGCAGAAACAAGAAACTCACATCTTCTAGGAGTTTGCCCTCGACCCTCAGCTCCCAGGATGCAATGCTGCCATCAGAATCATCTGGTTCTGGCTTGGCAGGGTTGAATGTGTTGGATATATACAATCTCAACTTTCTTTTTTGCTGTTAACATGGATATATGAATCAGTTTTTCTACGTTATTTAATTGTATCTTAATAGTAACACTTTCCCTTTGCTGTGCCACAAGAAGCAAATACACTGCAGAGCATATACATTGCTAAACTAAATGCTTGTTGTATGATAAACATCTTACATGAACAACTTTGTGTTATTTTCCTTATCCTCAGCTCTGCAACAACCATCATAAAGGTTTACAAATAGACTCAGAATGTTACATACATAACTGTAACGCATTTGATATCAAGTTCAAATGTAATAATCTATCTGCTTGGTTTTAATAGTAATTACATCACAATTGCTCTATTGAGAGTAGCCTACCTTACAGTACTGCAGTTAGGGTTACATGCTCTTTTACCCTTTTGACTTTCCTGGAATGATCCAACATTGGTATTGACATCAGTACCTTCATTGGTCTCTTAATTGCTTCCTGGATGTCAACCCTCTTTCTCATAATGGTTTGGTCCAGTTTCCTCTCAAATGCCAGCAAGTCCATGTAGGCCTGTGATTCTGGGACCAGCTCACGGATCTAAATACAAGTTATTTAATAAGTGGGTTTGAAGGTGAACATAGAATTGTATGCACTATTGTGAAACCCATCTATGACAAACAGTTATCTAGAGGATATTTTTTTATATCAAAGTTCACCAAAAGTATACAGAAGTTCATTGCAAGGCCAATAGGCTCACATATCTGCTTGTGCTAGAGGAATTCTGAACTTGTTGTTACTGTAGGTGAAAAGCGGTATTGACACTGAAGACCAGACACACTGAGACAGACTTTGTAATCAATTTTGATGACCAATGTCATTGATAAATGGCTGGTAGTTTCCCTTATTAACATATATTCCAATGTATGTTAGAGGTGGAAGGACCCATGAATTGTGCACAATTAATAGGGAACCGATATGGAACTGGAAATTATGTGAGAAAACTTGCTTCTTGCCTTTGGTCTTGTTTTGGACCTTAAAGTGGGTGTTGTGAGCCTGATTTCAAGACTTCTGTTCATTAACCTCTTTTGGATAAATACTTCCAGTGCCAACATACCACCCATTGTAACATTAAACGCATAAAATCTGCTCTTTACTCTCAAATCGTCAGCACACTCCTCCCCCATTCAATCCTCTACACCCTACAATAAGGTCCCCTACTTAACTGCTACACAAATACACAAAATATGTAGACAAATAACAACCACTTACCCTCTGTGGAAGAATCTTATCAGCCATTTTCCTTTTCTTGGCACTGAGAAGCAGGTTGAAGAGAGGGTTGAAGAGAGAGATGGAGAGAGAAAGAGAGAGAGAGGATATATATAAATATAACATGTTTCTATGGTGACTGTAGTCCAGTCCATAGGCCATCTACTTAATGAAGGCCCAACTGTTGTTCCCAGCTGTACTGTATGTGTGTGTATGTGTTTGTGAGGATATAGATGAATTTCGAGGGGAACCAAGGGAAGTAAATGGAGCTGTTCCAGTCTGAGGGGTGAGGCTGTGTGTATGTGTGAGTGTAGCTGCGCCACCAGGAGGGACTGAAATAAAGCCAATTCACTCGCCTTTCTGCATGTGCACGTGTATGTGAATGTGCTGTGAGTGTATCGATACATCCAAATCCAGCTGGAACAGGAAGTGGCTTCATCTGCCCTCAACAATCAACTTTCCCATGGTCCTCTGTGACCACCACAAGTCCCACAGCTCTGGGGGACCCAGGAGGAAGGGTTCTGTCTCAAGAGATGATATCAGTGTGGAAAAACAAGTTCTAACTGGAGACGGACAGACGGATGTTTAAAGATTTATGAGAAACTGAACACTGGGAATTGTGGCCTTGACTTTTTGGATTGCAGAACACATCTGCATTAGGGAGGATTACCACGTTTGACGTCGACATAAACTTGGCATAGAAAGTCACATACTTGAAGATAACAGAGACTGACAAATCAGGTTGTAGTCAGCAAAAAACAAGACAACAGAACCCTTGCCATAAACTCACAACATCCTGTATGAGGACATTTGTGCTCATGCTAAAAACATGTGCCTGTCATGTCATGCTAATGACCGTTTTGCAAGCATTCTTTCATGTGCCACCACTTTCATGTCTGAGAGGTGATTGGTCAAAGGCGTAAACCCAGACCCAGGTGGTGCAGATTCCATCCCTATCCAGCGCAAGGACAATCATGCTCTGCAGGGTTTGACATGCATCTGAAGAATCATTGATTTAAACTTGCACCTATCATATTATATGTATTATATATATGTATTCACAAGTAGCATCACTGAAAAAACTTTATTGTTAACATACATGCCACAAACATAAATATCCAGTAGATCAGGGGAGAATATGGGAAGGATTTCTGGAAAGTACTTCATTTTATGTTGGGCTGGCTAAATAGTGACTCAATGCAAGCTGTCAAAAACCAACATGCATCAAAAGAGACTGCCTACTTGGATCCAAGTGAGGAATCTGATTGGACCTCTCTCATATCCATCTGCCTCGCAGCAATGTCATTGGCTCCAGGAATTCCCGTTGGCTTCCTATGGGTTGATTGTTTCTATATTAGATGGCAATGTGACAGAAGATGTGTGCGTGTTTGTATGATGCTCTGTGTGTCACTTGGTGTGTTTGTGTTCATTTGTGTGTAGAGTGTGACTACTGCTCTGTTTTGTTAATGATGTGAATCTGTTTAAGATTAAGTGTGATTTATGACAAGAGACACAACCCACCACTGTTTTCTCTACAAGCACAGAGGCTGAAGTTGACACTGAGCACAGAAGCTGAAGTTTACAGTGAGTTAAAAGGGCACAACATTAGCATGTTAATTAAATGAGCATTAATTTAAGTTAAGTTAATTGAAGCTAATTTAATCTCAACAGCCCTCAGACCCCACTTAATACACTGCTAGGATCGAAAACGACCACCCTAGATCACCATGATGTCCCCTCTGCAACCACGGTACTTGTGGTGTGTGGGCAACATTCTCTTGGAACGGACATCAGGACACACTGGACCTAAAATCCTTGATCACTGGAGGCGTTTTCAGAAAGAGTCTGAGCACCTATCCAAGGAGCCAAACAGTTTTTTGGTTTGGTTCAGTTTAGTTTCCGTATCTTTTACAGGGACCAAATACACAGTTTTATTGGTGTATCTGTGTAGGACTCACACGCAGGTCACACGCAGGTCACGTAAATAAATAAAATCCTTCTGTAGTTGGTGAGAAAATATTAGTTCCATAATCACTATACACAGTAATTATTATTACCTTTACTACCTATACTATGTGCATTAGTTAGCAATGGTCACTGTGGACCACTGGAGGCCAATAGACTAGAGTCCCAAGCCTATTAAAAGGTGTTAGTGAATGATAGTGAGGGATTACTGTAATTTCAACCAAAGACAAGCCGCAAATGTATTCAACACAAATTTAAGGAAAAGACGGCAACACACACACATACACACACTACATTCAGCCATTTTTTACTGGACAATATACTGTATATATTATGCTTTTGAAACGTACTTCCTGGATCTGCTTTGGACTGCTTGCTGCTGTTGAACCTGTTGGGAGTTTGGGGGCCGTTTCCTTATGGGCTCCATAGTGGGGGTGGGCATCCCTGGACGTATCAATGGGGCCCCACCATAAGGAGGTCCTGGGGGGCCTAGGGCAGTCCCCTGATGAGGCATCCGTGGCCCCGATGGGATTCCTGGGCGCTGTACATGGCAGAGAGATGAGAATGTGTCTGTTAGTGGTCAGAAAGAATAGAGGCATTTTATTTTGCATCTTTGAAGACGGTTGAGGGCCACACAGTTCCGTTTCATTCACTTAAATGTAATCACCTTCGGTTCAATCCAAACACAGATTGATTCACATATACAGAGTACATGCATGCCCAAAACCAAAACACACCACCACCATCGGCATTCATGGAGTAAATTTGACAAATACATACAATAAATGGCCTTTATGAAATGGATGAACCAAACACAAACCCATGTATACAGTATTTTTGCTCAAGGTCCGTCCTGGCTTATACTTTAAGTTGGGCAATCTCTAGATACTCGGCCCGCTCAGACACCTGTGCCTGTCTGTACAGCATTTGACAGCTGCAGTGCACACACACATTCACACACTGGGTAGAGCAAATTCACACACTGGGTAGGACATTTTGAGCCAGACCATTAAATTGATCCTTTGCATGCTTTAAAAGAATCAAGCATGCAGAATTGGTGCCCATTAAAACTGTAATACTGTATACATTTTCTGTATAACATTTTCTGTATAACATTTATTACAAGATGATGACTATCCACTATCATTCTGAAGTAGAGATGTAGGTTCAGAATTTGGTTGAATGTGCTACAAATCTGAACAACAAAAACATGTGTTTTAATAAGCATGTCCTCAGATATAGCACACCACTCTTTATAACCCAGGCAAAAAAAGGAGCTGGGGGTCTAAATGTGTCCGCCATGGTTTACTAACCACGAGAGATGACAAGAGATATAGAGGTGATATTACACCCGTGTCAGACACGACTTGGCATCTGAACACCAATGCAACATCAGCCATTTATAGGATGCAATAAGGCATGTTTGGGTATGTCTGCACTAGACAGTGCATAATGTCGGAACTTGTGTTGACGAAAGATTTAAATAACTTGTTACCAGGGATACGACTGTCACACAACAAGAACCGTAAATAAGGCATCAGTAAGAATTCGCAGGATTACCATGTCGAAATACTTCTCTCCATTCACACTGTATTGATGTCAAAATGAAAGCAGTCCTATGTGCTAAATGTGACTTTTGTATGAAAGGTGACAACCGTGAAGCGGAATTTAACTGTAGACAGAATATTGCAGCTGACTACCAGGCCTGACAACTAGAACAGACATCACTTTCCAACAATATTGGTAATCGCTATTTACCTTATATTGACTTTAGGCAATTCTGAGAATCTCCTTTGCTCTAGGTTTTCATGGTATGGCCTTCACAAAGCCTCAAAACCTGAGTAGAATGCAGATTGCACTGTACATCAGCAGACAATACATTGTATATACAATATAATATTCTACAAGCGTCCAGCAGATACAATAGACAACAATATAGGACAGTATCTCATCCGTTCTACCTTGAAATAATTTCCATAAAGATAAAATACTGTCTTTCTTCTCTACACACTCTACATACTGTAGTACAGGATGTCATCAGTCTTCATACAACAAACACACAATCAGTGTATTGCCCCAATAATATGTATGCAGCCCTACCACATGCTGTAGTATAATGTAATGTAAAGTACATTTTAAAAGAGCTCTAGACATACAGTAAATACTACCAGTTTGATTGAATGTAACATAAAAGCCTTGCATGTTACAACAAGCCTGCTACATAATGGACTTTTACCGAGCTTTAAAGTCATTATATACACTTGTATATCACACATAACTGTCCGATTTCGATAGTGTAACAACAATGCTTAAACTCTTATGTTAGTAAACAGAAGCTGGGACTGTATGACCTGGACTGAGAATCATACAAAGCACACACTGACTGTAGTCTCATAAACATTACATACAACTGTTTAATAGGTGGGGGACTAGAAAAACACAATTCAGTTATCTTGACACAGAATCTGCAAAAATGTCATGATATTCCCCAAAAAGTTTTTTTATGTTGGCCATGGACAGCCATTCAGGATTGCCTCGTAAGAGTTAATAGTATCTATGGTACTCAAAACATAAAGGCGGTTAAACTATGTAACATGAACAAAGAGACCACACAGACAGGATTGGAGTCCATTCAAATTTGAATTCAAGTCAATTTCCAAATGTATTCTTCTATTGACATTATCTAGCCATTGACATTCTCATTTGTGCTTAGATCCCTTTAGTACTCATTTGAACATGATGCTAAGCTAAAGCCTGTAGCTCAGTGATCAAATCTATTAGCCAAAGCCTTCCACATGGTGTTTGGACACTTATGTTCTTAGGTCTGCTCTGTTTAGCCCTCCAGGAATACAATATGTATTCTTCTTCCTTTCCTCAGCTTCCTCTTCATTTTCTCTCTACCCCACTCTCCTATCTCTTCCCTTCCTTTATAAATAAAGAAAAGGAGAAATGCAAGATTCAGGGGCTCAGACGTACCCTTTACATGGCTCCCCTTTTCCTGTCTGATACACACACACTGTAGCTCCGTGCAATTTAATACCCTGCATTAATACACACACACACTGCTTTGACAATGCACATGCACACACGGCCACACACATGCAAATACGCACACACACTCACCACTCCATGGACGAGGAACTCAAACAGTTTGCTCTTGGTGGCTTTCCGAGCCCCTCCAATGCTCTCCTCCATAGCTGTCTCTAAATCCCCCTTCCCCCCTTTCTTTTTTTCTCTTTTGTCTCCCCCTCTCCGTTCCTCCTCTCAACCTCCTCTCACACACCCTCTTCTTCCTTCACCACTACTCTGTCACAACCTCTCTATCTAACCTTCCCTTCCCATCTCCTACACATGCACTCTCTCCCTGCCTTTTTATATGTGTAGCCTTGTCGAATCCACCTCCCTCTCTCTATACACCACACACACACTTTGGTGCTGGAGTGTAGTGGAGCTGTCTTCCAAGCCTGGAGTAGCGGAGAGGGGAGGGGAGCAGAGGGAAGGGGGGCGGGGGGACTGAAGGGGGTTCCTGTGGGCCAACTAGCACAACCCCCCACGGGAGAGCAGGCATGGATAGCTTGTTTAATTTGTAAACATAAAATACATAGACTCTATTGCTCCCTTACACACTCATTAATATGCATGTGTGAATGACAGACCAAAAACAGAATTAAGCCACAACAGGTTAAATACAATGTACGATCTCAGGGCAAAACAGGAGATAATGAAAAGGTAATTTTAAAAGAAACTAACTAGACAGACAAATGAAATAAACCATAAGAATCCATTGCTTGTTCTAAAAACTTGCATTTGATTGTTAAGTGTTCACCCTTTAACCAACACACAAGCACCTCCCTGAGGACAATAAGCAGCACTGCATATCAAATATGGTCAGCTAAGTAGAAACATGTCCACTCGACTTATTTGCAAAAGCAATTAGTAATATGTGTGCATAAAAAGTGTTTGTTTTTTGTCTCTGAGAGAATGTCAGCTATTCATGAACGAGGAACTGTTATAAACAAAAAACCTAGACTGTTCACAAAGTGGGCCTACATAACTGCAAAGCACAACCTTGTGGATCCAATTCCAAAAATGACTTTATATGTTTATCACTATTGTTCTTTGTTATAAAGTCTACAAACATAATAGTCAACTACAAAACATAATTTCTCAATCACAAAACACAGTAAAATATAATTGTACTAAGCTTTCACTTGCCGTAGAATAAAGAAGGGAAAATGGTACTTTGTTCCTCAGGTGTCTAAAAAGTGTCGGAAACCATATTAGCCGACATAACAACAACATAGAATGAAGAAACTATAAGAATACGTGTTTAAAGAGGATTTATAGGATTCAATATTTTCAAACCTTTACAAACTGGTAAAGGTACTGGAAAAACTGGTAAAGGCTAATGATGACAAGACAACACACTCATGAAACCCATTTGTCTGATGCGCAAATCTGGATGGCCGTGGACAGGTGGGCGGCAGTGAAGTCCATCACGAATTGTGGCCCGCAAGCACTTTGGAGATCCGCATTAAAAAAAGACCTAGGCTATACGAGTCTACCCAAGAGAAACGCGAGTCTGTGACGAAGCGTATTGCTGAAAGTATATCCTACCTTTCTTTCCATTCTAGCCGAGGAGAAAAACTCAAACCTTGGAAAATTAAGCGTGTCGCGTACTCCCTAGTCCACGGCGCGTCTTATTGTTTCTCAAATTGTGCCTTTTCTCTACCAGTCCTCTTGTGATGGTGGCGAGCAGTTAGCAGGTATGATGGTAGCTCAATATGGGCCGGAACCTGGAATATGAACAGGGGCAGAGGATGCTTAGTGCGGCAGAAACAATGGCGCAGGCGCGACCACGACCAGAGTCCGATCAATTCAGCGGCAGATTTTGAAGGGGGCGTCGTAAAATGATCGAAGAAAACTGCCACCTTGTTTGACAACCACTATTATAAAAGGAAAAGGTTAAATGATGTCCGCATTTAGCTACAGTGAACAAATATCATGTTGCTTTAAGGGTGAAATACTGAAGGTTTTACTATACGATATTTACCCTAACCCTATCTCAACTTCATCACAGTACCTTGATTGTCGTGTTTTTCTTAGTTTGAAACAGACATTTATTTAATCAAGTCTAATCTGTGAGAATATTTAAGCCTGAACTCAAAGTGTGAATGGATTAGGCTACCAGCTTTATGCAGTCTATACATTTTTCATATTTACATTTTAGTCATTTAGCAGACGCTCTTATCCAGAGCGACTTACAGTAAGTACAGGGACATTCCCCCCGAGGCAAGTAGGGTGAAGTGCCTTGCCCAAGGACACAACGTCATTTGGCACAGCCGGGAATCGAACTGGCAACCTTCAGATTACTAGCCCGATTCCCTAACCTCTCAGCCACCTGACTCCTCATATAGGGCCTACAGATGTAGTTTGAAATACAACTTGCCTGGGTTCCCTTTTTAGAATAAAGCACACAAAACGGCAAGTAAATAGAAGAATTATTTAATATATTTTTTTCTCCTTCAAAAGCTATATTTTACACAATGATGCTTTAAGTCCCAATATACATACATAACAACAGCAGATCAATCTTCGGTGCTGCAGACATACTCAGACCAACAGACAGACAATCTGGGGTCTGGCCTAGTCAAAGTCCCATCTAAGTACACAGGGTAACCCCGCCGTAAACAGACCCTCGTCTACAGAACACATGACAAAAAAGGATAGGCACAATGAGTATCTCTATACATTAAAAGACTTAGAGCAAAAATAATCTATCATAGCACATATCCATCTGCGTGACACTGTTTTTTTGTGAATGTGATGAATGATTAGTAAATTAGTCAAAAGTAAGACCAAAATCTGTATGCTTCTTTAACAGCAAATTATGACAGTTTCTGACACCACAGCCTCCTTCCCACTGTAACGGACATCCAGAGGTGGACTTGAGCTTCAAGTGATCAAAAAGTTGGGGTTTGCGCCTACGGGAAGGGAGAAGGAGAAAGGCTAAAGGGTGCATCTTAATAGTTCAAGTGGCTTCCCCTCTTCACGTGCACTGAATCTAGAATAAAGGAGATTGACAGCACTTTGGCAGATCTCTTACCACTACTTTCACCTATCCATTTCTTCGAGATAAAGCACACAAGACATCTCACTGGGAGGAAGCCCTTCTAGCCGTTTCTTCATGATTTAAGCCTAAACTCCAGCGGTCCAGAGGGCAACCGAGCCAAAAGGGCTACTTCTCAACGACGGTACACCCCAAACGCCACAAAGCTAAAAAAGATGGTGATCCCCACTAGCGAGGCGGTAGCAGGTGCAGTGAAGAACTGCCGGTACTGGATCTGGAAGTACCAGAGTACAGAGAGCATGAGCACGAAGAGCGGCAACATCAGGCTGCCCACGTTGAGCGCAACGTGGACCTGGTCGGCCGCCCTGGCGCCTGCTGGTGCTGCCCTGGTGGCATGCTGCGAGATGTGGCAGTGCAGAACACAGTTGTCAGCCAGGTTGAGGGAGGCCAAAGTCTGGCCGTCGTCCTGCAAAAGTTGACCCTGGTAAATCAGGCGCACCTGGTGCTCCTGGCCAGTAAAGTAGGTTCTAGAGTTGGGGAGAAGTGAGACAAATGTAAGGTTAAATGTCAAACAAGGTCGAAGTTTTCAAGGGTAATAGACTGCTGTTGTAGGTTTTTGAAGGCAAGCTTTTGTAAGTGTAATGTGTCATTTAATACTGAATGGGTCCCGCATGTTGCTCAAATAACTCCACTTACAGTCTGTTTTTATAGCATTATGGCCTTGAGCAGAGACCTACACCAAACCTCATCTGAATCTGGAGAATATATTTTGTATGGCTGAAAGTGATCTCAATGATCCTCAATCCCAATTGGCCATGCTAGCATATCTGTTAAAATCCCTGTATTGAAAACCATCATCTAATGTTATAGGCCAATAAACTTTTCAATTGTCTAAACTTTACAACCTTTTGATGTAGCCAATTGTATCCTCTGGCTTGACCTGGGCAGTCCTCTCTGTGTCATTGAGGAACTTCAGGCGTAGAACCATGTTTCTCTCCGTGCCATTGGCTGGCTCACCGTCAGGTAAGGGGTTGGCACTTGAGGTACTGTCTAGCGAAGGGGAGGAGGAGGAGGTGGCAGGGGAGGGTCCAGCACCAGTCTGGGTCCCTCCAGCCCCCTCTCTGTGTCTCAATCCGTCTCTCCCAAAACCAGCTCCATCACCTTCGTTAGGGTTCCCCCTGTCTTCTGAACCTTCAGCCCCTACTTCTCCCACGGGGCTCCTCTCGTCGTCCTCTTGGCTACACGCCTCTCCTTGCGGCTCTTCCTTCCCCTCTTCCCCCAGAGGAGGGGCCAAAGTGTCCAAAGTTGTGGCGGTTGGTGGCGGCTCCAGGCCATCACCATCAGTTACATTTCTGGGGGCAGAGTGTTGATCCGGTGAGGGGGCATTCCGTTGGAGATGGATAGAAGCAGCTATAGCAGCAGAGGCAGAGGAAGGGGGTATGTTGAAGAGGTGCTCGGGGGGCTCGGTAGTGTGGGTTGAGGCCCAGGCCAGCACCAGTACTAGCAGCAGGAGGACAGCTCCAAAGAGCAGGGTGACCTCATCCCCCACCCCCTCAATGAGTGCCATGGCCCCGGGGCCCGCAAATCCCACACTAAGGCAAGTTAAGGGTAGGCACCTGGAGAGCAGAGGAGACCAATGAGTTAGGTTGTCATGGATAAAGCAAATTCAAACATATGAACAATAAAATTGGGTATAATACAGAGTCGTCAATGTAAGTGGTTTCCTAGGATGTACTCTCTACATACTAGTAGATACTGTCAGGGAGTCAGGTGGCTGAGCGGTTAGGGAGTCGGGCTAGTAATCTGAAGGTTACTGGTTCGATTCCCAGATGACATTGTGTCCTTGGTCAAGGCACTTCACCCTACTTGCCTCGGGGGGAATGTCCCTGTACTTACTGTAAGTCGCTCTGGATAAGAGCGTCTGCTAAATGACTAAATGTAAATGTACTGTAACATTCCAAAGCAAACGATTGCCCAGCAGTAGTTCGCAGCTAAGTAAGCCTGTCAGCACCTTGGCAAAACCCTATTCCATCTTCTGTATTGTAGCTAACCACTGCACAAAGTAAAACTATTACTACAAAAAACTACTAGTGTGTCTAGCCAGCTGCTCCTGCTACTGTATTAACGCAAGTGTGTGTTGTCTAAAAATGTCTGCCTGGCTAGTTTTATGCAGTGCTGTGTAACTGAAACTTGCATGGAAAATGGCCAGCAAACGTTAACCCTCTAGCCAGCTTACATTTATAATATATTACAGAGATAACCCAAGTATAGCGAGCCAGCTGTGCAGATAACCTAGCTATGCAAACAACAAAGCTATCTAACGTCTAAAACGAATCAGCCAGCTAATGTTTACTAGTATACAACAAGCTTACAACTACTGTAGCAAAACATTCGTGGTTTGCTAGACCAGAAGTGCTAAATTATCTACAGCCATACCTATTTACTGGTCTCAAGCTAGCTAGTTAAATGACTGAACAAGCTAGCTAGAAAGCTATTGGTTAGCAGATTGATAGGTAGGTAGCTTGCCATGTCGACATGTCTGAGCCAGGTGACGTTAGCGACTAACGTGGCTAACACATTAGCTAGCTAATCTAAAAGACATTTAGCTGGCTAGAAACAGTCTAGAGCCACACTGGCAGAAGATGTTTTTGAACACAATTATCTATTGACATATACTGCTAGATGTACAAATAACATTTGTTTGTATTGCACCACACTATTTCCAAGATCTTAATTGTTTAATGAACTTACTGTTAACATTTGAAACCGCATTTCTTCTTGGCTAACTAGCTAGCACTAGCGAAAATAACACCGCGTTCACACATTACACTTCCTGATTGCAAAACCAGGTTGAGTGAAGCAAGGAAAATAATTTCCGGTGGATGTCAAATGCTCATTTTGCAACACTGATGCTGAAAGTGTTATACATTTATATTGTTCTTGTCCATATACTAATAGATTCTGGAAAGATATGGAAGGTTTCATACTAAATCAACCTGGTCACTGTATTACTATCAAAGACAAAGATGTTATTGCATATTTTGACTGTACTCTAATATCCTTAAACTGGATTGTTAACATTATGGTTCTGATAGGTACATTTCATGTTCATAAAGCCACATTTTCAAACTATTCCGTGCTTTACAGTATTTCTAATAGACTGTAATCTCTTGATAGAATCTCTTAATCTGCTACGAAATAAGAAAGCCTTATATAGCCTACTATTCAATATTATAAGGAACTGTTTTCAAATATGTCTCTGCTCTAATTTATATATATCTTTGTAGTTTCGACTGTCTTGATTGTTATCCACTATACTTTAATCTTATTGTTATTACTGTTTTTGTATTTTATGTTTTCATTATTGTATTTATAAACTGTATCTGTACTATGCTTCTGTATTTGTGACCTGATTGTAAAAAAATAAAATAATTTCCTGTATTTTATATGTACTACTTTTCAATATAGTACAATTGTCAACATAATACAATTATTTGTAGAATAATTGTATCTGTATAAATAAATGCATCCTTTTAAAGGTGAAAATGTGCACTGCTGATCCAGTGTAAAATGGAAAAACAAACGGAACGAAATTGTAGGGTGTGCTTTGCTTGCGTCGGTTACAGGTGGGTCCGTCCCCTTAAATTTTTCTCTTCTAGTGACATTTTTCAAGCATTTAGCCTACTCATATTGCGTAATTCATTAAGAACCCCCTTTGAAACAAACTACTGTAACAACGTTGTCACCGGCAGTATTTCAGATGGAATAGCGATTCAAACAGTACCATCTGCTAACTGAAAATATGCCCCCAAAAACGTAAATAAGCTTGATATCTATTTACATTAAGTCATGTAGCAGACGCTCTTATCCAGAGCGACTTACAGTAAGTACAGGGACATTCCCCCGAGGCAAGTAAGGTGAAGTGCCTTGCCCAAGGACACAACGTGCCTTGCCCAAGGACACAACGTCAGTTGCGTCAATCGAACTGGCAACCTTCGGATTACTAGCCCGATTCCCTCACCGCTCAGCCACCTGACTCCCACAGTCTATCTAGGGAGAATTGGCTAATTCAAAAGAGATTTGCTACGAGCAAGCTAGTTGCGGTGGCTAGCCAAACTTCAGGGGATTGTTTGACAGCGCCGGATTGTTTGACAGCGCCGGAAATGAGAATGTTTCTTTTGACATAAAGTTTAGGCTGTGCCACTGAAGCCAGCGATGCACAAGCTTGAGTTTAAATACATTATTTAATGTTACATTACTTACTGTACATGCAAGTCTTGATTTGCTTAAATGTACATGTATGATGCTACTAGTACACCACGGCACGATACTCGCTGTGCAACAGCACGTCTATGCACGTTGTATCCATGAGTCGTTGCTAACGTGTGCTGACGTTGTGACGTAGGCTAGCGCTGATACCCTTTGTTGACACAAGGCACTTTTTGCCACAAAAACTTAAGTTCAGCCTAAATCGTGCAACGGAACGTAAATCCCAATAGAAGCAACGCAATCGTGACCAAGACGAACATTTTCACAACGACGTTGTCTATGTACTCCAAATATTGACTGATCCTTAGGGGTGGGAAAATAATAATAATAATAAGATGTGAGAGAACAAAGGTTGTGCCCTTGCCGAAGGCAAAGCACACCCAATTTCAGATAGATCGATGGATATATATAGTTTAGTAATAGAATATAAAATAATAATAATATAATTGGGGAACAGTTATAATATAGTTGTGTGTCTATCTATGTATATCTGAACTACCCAGTGGGCTCTAGTTTCTGTGAAACTCAAATAGATATGCATGTATTACCTAGTTACTGTAACTTGACCCCTGAGTGTGCAGGGCCCATAAGAGATCCTCAGACTGGGCCGCTTTCACGGGTCCCCTAGAAACTTCCTTACTGCTGCCTGTCTGCCTTTTTGTTCCAGGGGCACACACAACTCCCATGGTGTTCTTACTGTATTTACGGAAAACAAATAGGTTGTTTTAGAACCACTGCCTGGCCAGAGAGAGAGAGAGAGAGAGAGAGAGAGAGAGAGAGAGAGAGAGAGAGAGAGTGAGAGAGAGAGAGAGAGAGAGAGAGAGAGAGAGAGAGAGAGAGAGAGAGAGAGAGAGAAAGAGAGACAAATCATTTCATTGTTTTCAGTATTACAGCACCCTTTCAAATGTATTTAAATCAGTTGTTCTATACCTGTCTACACGCAGTATGGAATAGCCTACTCAAATGACTGCATGCCATTAAAGGGTAAACCAGAACCAAACCATGACACAACTGCTTCTGAGCTTTGTGGTACTCCAGATCATTTTAGCAGATGTTTCTCCTGACTTATTTTCCCAGAGGAAAGATTGTCAAGGAAAACAAAGGCTTAAGTGACCCATGCCAACAACAAACTGTGGTAGCAAGTTAAATTATATTCTGTAGCATCAGACCTTTGATGATTTACTTTAATTCTTATAGAAACACATTGAACTACATTTTGTTTGCAGTTTTATCTTGGAGGAGGTCCAACTAACAGGTTAACAAGAAATGATAGGTAGGAGACTAAAGGAAAGTCAAAGCATGACTACTTTATTGTTTCTGACTATTGGGAGTCAGGTGGCTGAGCGGTGAGGGGAATCGGGCTAGTAATCCGAAGGTTGCCAGTTCGATTCCTGGTCATGCAAACTGACGTTGTGTCCTTGGGCAAGGCACTTCATCCTACTTGCCTCGGGGGAATGTCCCTGTACTTACTGTAAGTCGCTCTGGATAAGAGCGTCTGCAAAATGATTAAATGTAAATGTATTGTAGATGTAATGAGGGGAGTAAATACTCTGACCAATTAGATATTTCAGAAGTTCTTTAATCTGTCAATACAGTTTTTTGTGTGTAGAAGGAAATATATATTCAAATATACATTTGAATTGATACATTTATTGGAATTAATAAGTGAAGGAGAATTGTGAAGTAGGCCTATATAATCACATAAATGCATTAGTCAATAGAAGATTTACAAACTATTCCACTGGGCACCCAAAATGCAGTGCAGTTCAATGCAACTATCACAACGCCAATTTCCAATGTTGGACTGCTCCAATCAATGACTTGTAAAATATTATGAATATATATTTTTAATTCTGTAGTCCTATTTACATTTTGAATTTATGAAATGGTACGTTAGTCAAGTGGAGGCCGCAAATTACTTCAGCTTCATGGGAAGTTATTTGATGTCTTCACCAAATTGTAAAATCTAGTTTTGCAATACAGTTGCTGTAATGATAATAAAGTTCTATATAACTTTGTTTTAAGAAAAAACTGAACACACAAAAGTATTGTATTTCGTAGACATACTGAAATACATAATATTTAATTGTATAGGCTGCATTCTGCATGTTAGCCAGTAAGAACCATTTTACATGGACAACAGTTTCACTTATAAAAAATAAAACTATACAAGAGCATCTGAAAGTGTTCTCATGTTAATTAACAAAATAAAAATGTGTAACAACACCTTCTGTAATGTTTTTATTCATTTATTCATGATCCTAATAATCCTTTGATTATGAAGCCTCACTCATTTGGACAACACTGAGAAATAATTGTAGAGCTTTTGATTGGTTATAAAATTACCAAGATTGAACAGCTTAAAAACTACAGGGAGGGCATGGTACAGACTTCCTGCCTAAGTTATTTTGGATATATCCTAGGTTCCTGTGCTATTAGCTCCTAGATCCTATCCATTGTAGAGACGCTATTCCCCCACCCACATGGTTGATCCCTATTTCCTGTCCACCCGCTGTAGATTTTTCCTCTCAGTTCTGATGAGGAATCATTTTGTAGACTAAATTAGTGGTAAAACTTGTTACGCTTTGAAATGACATTTTCCCTCGAGGTGCACTGTATGGATATTCAAAGGAAGTTAAACATGGTTGTACTTCATGTCATAACTTTAACGCACACACACTTTTTATTTTATTTTATTTAGTCCACTTGGCAAAGTAACGGTGACGGAGGGGGGGGGGGACCACAGCTGTAGCCTATTGGTAAGTTGTCCAGACGTGTTTTAGTCTTTTACTGTGATAGAAATGTAGCTAGGTATTGTGAAAGTGAAGATTGTATGTCGTAAGATATTCAACTTTGAATATTGATCCGTTAGATTGGCGCTATAACAAAATGATTGTAGAAGAATCTGTCTGTTCTTTTGTATTGGAACGTATTCAGGCAATGCACATTTTACACAACAAACATGTTAATGTTTCACAAAAGTCATAGTTAGGCCTAATGTTAGTCTGTCTTGACATTTCTCCGTCTGGTCCAGAGACCTATATTGGTGTTGACTAGACATGAGGGCCTCATCCTCCCGCTTATCCAGTGTTTCGTCTCGTGACTCACTATCATGGAACCGGTAAGTTTACTGTATGAAACTGATTCCCATAATATGCCTGTAAGCGAAAAATCTTTTGCACAACAGTTCAGCTACGTTGTTTCTTGTTCTTGCAATTAAGTCATAGCCTATTGATCCACTGTCTTAAAGCCATTTGCGGAAATAAGTCGCCTCACATTACCTGTGGCCAACAAAATACATTTTATAAATTGGCATGTGCTACAAATGATCACCTCCAGGCCACGCTATTGGAGCGTTATTTAGCCTACCAAACATAAGACATTACAGATCAAAAGGGGTCCTTAAGTTTTATTAACAGGAAATCTTGGTGAGGTTTTTACACTGTTTCTCTGCTGAAATTCAATGTATGTATTTGAAATTGATAAATGGAATGCGATTAGATAAATCTAGCCTATAGAGTTGATACCCTAGCCTTTTGAATTTGCATAGAAAATTGTTGTCGATCATTTATTTTAACATGCAGACCTATAAGTGATCCTAATATCTGAGGCTATTACTAATCCAATGGAAATTGGTGTAGGCTACATTTTATGAAACGGTTTATCATTATTTTATCCCATCTTTGGTGGCGGAAGCATGCGCAAACCGCTTCCTTGTTTATTGCCGTCATTGAACGCGGGGAGGAGAAAAGTATGCGTGCGTGCGTGCGCTAGTGTCAGAAAGCAGATAGGTCTACTCAGTGCGAAAGAAAATTAAGGGAAAAGAAAGGGAAGCGAAGAGTAAATATAAGCGGTCACCCGAGCCCTTAAAATAATATCATTAACGGAATTTCCTTGCGCCAGTGCTTTATATCTTCCAACCAACACATCATATCAAAGTTGGAAAACGCAATGTGGATATTTGTCATCCGAACGCACAATTCGTTTTGGAGGAGTGGGAAGACAACAGAATCTTTGTTTTTATAGCTAAAAGCGCGGTATTAAAACGGATTGGGCAGAGGTGGTATTTGGTTGAATTTGGCTTTGGACATTTTTACATATTTTTCAATATCAATAATATTTTAATTCCACGTCGTATTTCATCAAATATCCAAGGGTAAGAGCCTACCCTTCAACTGTTAATTTCATATTCATGGTCTAGGCTCTGAATTTTTCCTCATCCCTTTTTTCGGTCGTGGCGACTTCTTGGTTGAAGGATGCCAGACCAAATCTCGGTGTCCGAGTTTCTCTCGGAAACCACAGAAGACTACAATTCGCCAACGACCTCCAGCTTTACCACCCGGCTGCAGAGCTGTCGGAACACGGTTAACGTCTTGGAAGAGGTAAGGCCAATTTGAAAATCGCTTGTCAGCCGGTTAGATGTATACTGCACAATCGGTGTTGCCTGTGCATGTAAAGCACCATGGAACGTTGTCAACATAGGCCTGATAAATGAGACAAATCCCTGTTTAAACGCAGTCGCACCATAACATTCTGCAGACGACAATGTAACGGGCAACCCAGTTCTACTCTCCCAGTTATATCCTAGTGTATGCAATATGAAAGCCCACATATTTTCCGCAGGGATGAGTGTCGGCATGCGGAAGAGGTCAGTGATAAGCTCAGTCCATTGTTCTAGGAGACCGATGTAACATGCTTACTTATAACGCGCTTGTTTTGATAATGAAATATAACATTCGCTTGACAGCATGTGTCATACATTTTTACGTCATATGAGGGAGAAATCCGCATAACTGTTTGCAGTGAGGCATGAAATGCCCATGATTCATCAGGGAGAAAAGTGTAAATACAATGATTTACAGTTTAATTTATCAAGTTAAAACTTTATCTTTAAAGATTCCCTTTATTGTGTAAAGATTAGCACACTGACAAATTGTGATGAATTTGGGGAACCTCTAAACCACCGTATTGCTTAAGTCAGATGAATATTACTACCTGTGGAAGGCTTGAAAATACTGATGATTGGTCACACCTGTTCTTGGGCAGACATAAAATGGAAGGTATATATTTCAACATTCGTAAGCACGTAAACAATATTTTAATATGATCTGGTGCTTAGTTCAATAGCCCATGTAGTAAGGTTTGTTGGAATGCTATGAACATCAATATAACATCATTTTATGAGGCCAACATCACAAACCTGTGACCAACTATCACCATGCTGAATAACCAGTCAGCTAATTAGTATATGGCGGCAAAAGCACAGGAATGTCACGAAAGACCACCTGGTTGCAATAACCCAGTTGTCTACCCGTTATATTCATTAATGAACGTCACTTCCAGTGACGTAGCCCTCTAGGAAAATCTCCGAGATTTGACTGGTAATAATCCATTAAGTGGCTCTGGTTAGTGCATAATGCACAGCAAAAGGCCTGAGTGCCATGAATTTTACGTTTAGAAGCCAAGCTGTTTCAGTCAAAGGTTCATTCAGCGTCTTGAAAGGTGGATCCATTCACAACAGTTGGTCCCCCCGTCTTATGTCGGTAGGAAAGGGATATAAAGACACATAATTATCAAATATGTAAGCCTATTGTTTACTACCCACATGTTTTTGTATTAAACTACGACAGACATGCATCTAGTTGTGCTGTAGCACATGAAGAAGGGATGAATCATCTGTGCCGCTGTGCTATCCAAAGTGTAACTTTTAGTTCCCCCTGCACGCACAGTACTGCATCTTTGTTTTGTAAGTCATTTAGTACCGATATTGTAACAGGAGTGGCAACACCATAGCACTGAGAACGGTTATACATGTCTCAAGGACATTGCTTTTTTGTTTTTTGTTCTTTACATCAGTGCCTGACTACCTCATCATTCGGTTTGTGCGTCTTGCTTAGTAAAGTTGTATCAATTAGGTTCTATTCAAGAATAAGGATGTCAAGGTAACCAAACACTTAACATAAAGCACAATTATTTATATATCTTTTGACAAGCTACCTTTTCAGAAGCTAACATGTAAAGTCATCTTATCCTCTGAGGAGTGGAGATTTGTGGTGGGGCTAAATATAGATGCCCGGCCATAGCGCAGTTGTGCAACTGTGGAGTGGTTTTCATCCCTTTGGAGCTACGGTATTATGGAGGGATCGAGCGAGGGATTAACCTACTTTTAGAGGCAATTCTTCTGCTCTTACCTGGCCTGCTAGATATCTGCCATGATAGGGATCCAGGAAGCGGCACAGAAGGGGAGCTACCTCCATAGCCTAGGGAGGAACTGCATCTGTGCCATGGTTATTTTAATGCTGTACACTGTGTCTGGGTAAATAATAATGAATCAATTTAATGCATTCGATCTGTGAGTATGCTAGAAACGCTTGTGGTTGGTAGTAGTAGCTATTGTATCTGTGAATGCTTGTTCAGAGACTTACTGCGTGGGCTATTGTTGATAGGTGCGAATAATGGGCAGCGTGTGTATAGTCAAATATGTTTGATCCAGTGCATCAAGAATAACCATGGTAACGGTACATGTAGACAGGCAGGTAGCACTGAATGCAATTCTGAATGAGCACGAGTGTCAAGCTCTTGACAGGGATTGTTTCTAAAAGGGGGCAGGCTGGGCGAGAGGGAGCGCAGCTCTAAAAGTGAAAGCAGCCTGTGATTTGAGTTAATGATGTCTCCAGTGATGCCAGGCTGGCTGGAGCACTCAGCCACAGGGATGAGTCATCCACAGTGTCAGGTTCTGCTTTCCAGTGGCTGCTAATTGATCAATTCATTGTTCCTTCCCATGTGCACATGTATGTGTGCATGTGTTTACTTGCATGAGCAAGCAAGACTTTGATGTTACAGTATATCGGGTGGTTTCTCTTCTAGCTGTATCCGTTTGCATTGGCAAACAGAAGCATTATAGGTCTTGCACTGCCAAACACAGCCACATTACATTACATCCCTCCCAAACATACTGAGCGCCCAGAGATTGTTTGCCTTCAGGCATACGATACACCTTTGCACAGATATCCTGGATGGAGTGCAAGCTCACTGCTATAGCTTTCACAGTTACATTTCTGTGGTGAATTTGACTTGCTTCTCAGCCCAACCTTCTGTGATTGAAGATCATTTTAACTAGCATCTTAGCTCCAAACCACAAATCACAAAATGCACTGATTAATTAATCAGGAGTTATATTTCATTGTGCTGACTTGGATTGAGAGAAGGAAAGCTTTCCAAAGAGCCTTACATTTATAGCTTGTCTGTACTAACAATCCACATTTGCTTCATGGAAATCTTGGTTACCTCTGCCACCCATATCATCTAGGAATCTTATTCTGCATTTGTCCTCTTTTGGTCAAATATACAAGTATGATTCATTAGTATTGAGTGTCATTGTTTTTCAGGTGTACTTTAACAGTAGGGGAGTGACCCCAGCTTGTGTATGTAGGATGGAGTTGTCCTTGTTCAGGTAGATGATTTCATACTGCATTGCTGTGTGTGAGTCTAAGAGGATGTGGTTCAGTCTTCCAAACCATTAGTCCCATAAAGACCACTCTTAAGATGGATAATGGTTTTGCTGGCGCAATTCCACATTTATTTATTTTGGGCTGTGGCAGTGAACAGACTATCAGGCCAGAAAGACTGCCAGAGATGCCTGCCCATGCCATCGACCTGAACATTTAGACTAGTTATCAAAGTATGATGGTACAATGGTACTTTAGCCTTAATCTGTTACTGGCAATAATTTGCAAATCACGTTGATCAAATACCCTATTTAACTGTGATATAATTTGATTGAAACCTAGTTACTGTTTTTCATATATGAAAAATTGCATCACATTGTTTTTTATAAATGCACAATTTTTCATTTTTGTCAAACCATTGCATGCCATCTGTCTAATCCCAAAATTTGGATCAAATTAGATCAGAAGTGTTGGCTGTTACAGTACATTAGATAGTTGTAGGCAGTCTGGTATAGACATCTGTGTTGCAATCTGTCCATTAAAAAGCTTGTGACCTTATATACAGCTGTCTGTTTTTTTCTTTCATGAATGCAGTGATAATAATGTGAAATAATGTGTTGTCTATTGACAATAACTGGTTTGGGTTGTTCACAATTTGGCTTTGGGAGTAACTTGAGTCACTGAGACTCAGTGAGAGAGAAGATTAAGAACAGAGAGAATGACAGATAGACAGAGAATGCTTTTACCAAGAGTGATAACGCCCTTGAGGGAGAGAGAGGCAGAGAGAGAGAGAGAGAGAAGGAACAGCCAGACTGAGAGAACTCCAGGCAGAGACCCTGCTCTTTGAAGGTATTTTAGGGACACACACAGATTAACAACCTAAAGACCTTGTCCCCAGTTCCCGTGAGGGGTTTATTCCTACAGAAGGATGGCTAAGGTGGTAGGCTGATAGATTAGATTTGTATTTGGCACATGCTCATCCATTATCAGCTAGTCCGGATCCAGGTCATGGTCTTCTTTATTGTCTCACTTGCAGCCAAACATTAAACAAACAAGTACTTAAAAATAACAACTTATTTCAAGTTGTCGTTTGTAATTTGTAGGATTTCTAGAACTCTTAAATATCACCAGTTAGATGGAGCTCAAACTAATTTAATTATTTAGACAAGCAACAATAAAAAGACTCGTAAAACAAATCACAAACAAGAATGTACTAGATGGTTTCGTTCAACTAAACAGCAGAGGCTTCTTTACATGAAAGGCACATCTTTTGGATTTAGTGTTTTTTGTGTATGTGAAATTGTTTGACTTAGTTGGGCTCAGCTGTGTCATTGTGGTTGACTGGTCTGATGTGGTTGTGTCTGGGGGACAGTGACTGTGTCTGAGGGACAGTGACCGTGTCTGGGAGACAGGGACTGTTCCAGACAATGCCTCTGAGGCTGAGCTACACAAGCCCGAGTCCCCTGTCTCGGGTGAGGTCACCAAGTGCTACTCAAAAGTGTCAGGTAAATATTAAGATGTATTTTTGGTGCTTCAAATGTATTGCTCAAATTTTAATGGATGGTGAAAACAAGAACAAAATAGCTAAGCAATATTATTCTACCAATATGAAGATTTAAAACGAAACACAAAAATATTAATCTGTGCAATAAAAACTAAATACATAATAAAACTAATAGGCTAGCATGCCAATGGATCTCCTTTTAGCGAGATCCCCAGTAGCTTTCCTACTAATAATTCTCAGTGAGATAGGTGCAGGATACAAAACTCACCAGGCAGTTGCTCTTGTCATTTATCTAGTGAGTGTCTTCACCACTGCTGGTGTTGATGCTACACTTTCCAAAAAACCCGTCTTACACAGTGTGATGGTAATCGCAAAAGACATGCATTTGGCTAAATGTTTCTCCTAAGGAAATATAGGAGTTTCCTAGCTCTCACAGGGTGAGTTCTTCAGTGTACACAAGGCAGACTTGTACCTTTTTATATGAGCAGCTCAAGTCAAACTTGAACAGTTTACATTTTCAGAAAGCACTAACCTTCAACAACCTTTGACCCAGGGAAACAACCATGGTGCTGCATTTTCCATTTTGTTTAAGTACTATAGATGTTTGTTTGATCTTTCTCAGCATCAAATGTGGACTGATTTGTTTTGTATACAGCAAATGCAGAAGAGCTAATGTGTTTGAGTGCTATGAATACATGAGTGTCCACAATTTCAAACATCAAGGATGCAGTGAGTTTTAATGCACCTTCGTCACCATCCACTGTATTAAAAGTAGCCACAGTCAAAAATCTATCCTTGTTAAATCAGTAGATAATTTCTCCACCAATCATTGCTTCAACTCAAAGCCTTCCTGTTGTGAGAGGAGCCTGTCAAAGTGCTTCTCACTCTGTTTGAAAAAGCCTCGTATCTGTTCTAGGTCCTGAGCGGCCATGATGCGTGTGACCAGGGCGTCCGCTAGGTTGGAAATCTGCTGGCATCGTCAACGTGTCTTCCAGGTTGTTCGTTGGATGACTCAGCAGTGCTTGGGAGTCTGTATCCATAGGGATACCTGTGAATGAAGACATAAACACAGTTAGCATGGTTTCCCCCGGAACATTTTTAAAACACTTAGTTGTAACGAGTGGGAAAGGATAACAGAAAAAGGGAGGAAGAGCAAATGCATTGATGCTACAAAGAGAGAGAAAGTCGCCATGATAGGCACGAAGAGAGAATGAACATCAAGTGAGCATAGTTTTATAAAACGGCCCAATTAATGTCAAAATGAAATGTCTTCACACTTTGTGTATCTTTTAGTGTGTGAGAGTGAGCAGTATCTGTGTGGCTTTGTGTGTTAGGAGTCACATGAGGAGCTATTTGTGAGCCAAACGTGCAGTAGAGATACAGTACATGGTACATACAAACATTGCAATACATGTATGTGTGTCTTTTTAGTAATTTTGTGAGTTTGCTGAGTTTCTTTGGCCTTGGTAAATATGAAAGGCCTGTGAAGGACACTTCCCACAATGCAGTTCTCTGCTAAGTGCTGACCCAGTCCTGTGCTGTGAACTTGACCTGTCTTGGCAGGAGACAGACAAGATGTTGGCAGTTAAGTTTGGCACGCATTGCTGTAATGACCTCACTGTTAATCTGTGTGTGTACAGTATGTGTATTCATCTGTTTAACCTTTTCTTGTTAGGTTTTGGATCTCTTTAGGTCATTTGTACTGTACAATATGGGTTCAGCTTTTCTCAACCATTTGTAGTATTTTGTCAAATACATTTAGGAAAAAAGGGGCAAACATCATGTTGAAATACAGAAAAAGCCTCAGTCCCTTAATTAGTCTAAACACTATTCGTCATGAGAAGGATGTTATTCTGACTCCTAGATGACTGGTCGTCATCCCTCTATAGGTCAGACCACATGCGTGCCTCACAACGACCTACATCCTTTGGGTTGGGTTGCTATGGCAATGGATGCCGCTGGCAGCGCAAGAGAAGTAACACGTCTGTCGCTGTTGAACGTGGCGTTTGCATCCCATCCCCCTCCCTTAATTGTGGAACCTGATGCTTTTTCATTTTCCATTTGTCTTTCATTTTCCAATTTTTCCCTTCCTACAGCATCGCCACTCTGTCCATATTTTCCTTGATCAGTGAGATTAATATTTGATCAGATTTAAAACTGGAATTGAACTATGACTGATGCCTTTGTTTGTAGGCTCAGAGCTCAATGGCTGAGCTGTGGAAAAAATAATGATGAAAAGGATATTATTAAAGAATCTCAAGTGCTTTGTAAGCTGATGGTAGAGGATTGGGAAAGCTTTTGTGATATGGTCTCTGAGATAGTGTTAGAAAGGTGGAAAGAGAGAGAGAAAAAGAGAGAGGGAGTGTGTTTGTTTAGTGTCTGTGCCCCATAGCTCTGTCCACTTAACTGTGTTTACTCTGATTCTGTGAAGGCAGCTGGTAGTTCTAGGGCACAAGTCAGCAGATGTATTTTTGGGTGCTCTTAACGTGTTTGTGAAGGGCATAAAATGGGGTAGTTTGATTTGTTTCAGTGCCAGTTTGTTGATGGTGCTATATAGTGTTAGGTTATTAATGTTATTAAAATCTATCCTGTCTGAAGACAGAGCTATTTCAGACTTTTTGTAATACCCAGTTCAATATACCAAACTGTGTGTAAAGGAGGCTTGAAAGTCAAGTACAAAAAGGGCAAAGGAGTGAGGATTCAGATACCGTACCTCTTCTGCCCTCTGCTCGTCTTGGCATTTCCTCATCTGGCTGGCACTGGAAGGGACTAGAATAGTCTAGAGGACCTGAACAGAGAGGCAGTACTCCCTATGGGCACCAGCTTTGGTCTGGCCCACTTTGCTCAGCGTATCTATACCTCTCTCTAACCTGTGAGTTTCAGTGGCAGCTCATCCAGATGCCACTGATCCTGTACATGCACACCAGCAATTGATAATCCAGTTAATAATGTGTGTTTTCTTGTACATGATTCTAAATGATTCCCTATTTTGGGGGGTTAGGGTTATGATTTGGCACATCAACTGACATATACCACTTTTTGGGTACTACAGGTTTGGTCAGCCTTATTCCTTGGGGTATCATGTAATTGTAATGTAAACCAAATTCAGTAAACTACATCATAGACACACTGGATTACAACACATTAGAGTAAACTGTTTGAATCCTAACCTGACAGTGAAGGTGAGTACACAGCCTACAGTTTGAAGTGCAGTAGACAACAAACCAACTCAACACATTCTGTAAAATGTAGTTTTCAGTTAGAATGAGCTAACCCTATCCTAGATTTACACAAATCAACAACTCCAATCAATATTTCCTTTATGGCAAATAAGATTTGGTGGAGAGGTTCAGGTGTTTAACCGAAGGGAAATGATTTCTACTGGCTTCAATACCACATGAGCCCCACTATTAGCAGCAGGGTTCATTAGCTTTTCACACAAATTGTTGAGATATGCAAATTAGTCGAATTTAAATGGAATTGGTTACAGTATCAAAGTAATCCTGTCGATCTTGCCAGTTACCCACATGTTCCACGTCTGTGAACTGTCTTTTGCATATTATTTTTTATGTGAAGAAAGAAAAACATCTTAGTGGAAATAGACCTCGAACAAGCTCTAGTATCTTTGTTTTTTGGATCACACTATTGTACAGGCCATCTGGGTTTACTAGACAGTCTAAGCGAAGCCCTTGTTGCCATGATTACAATGAATATATATACATCTGCCACTCCTATCAAGCCGCTGTCATTTAAATTGAGTTCCATTTAGCCTTTTACAAAGAGCTATATTGTATTGTTAGGCTTAGGTTAGTTTAATGTACAACGTTTAAGTACTTTTAATATGGTAAAAACATAAAAACATTATTTGTATTGTTTTTGTTTAAGTGATTATCTATGCTACCTAGCTCAACAGCAACAATATAGCAAGCCATCAGTAATGTTGGAAGTAATTCATCAGCACAATTCTTAAAGCTGTTTCTTCAAAGTTGCAATTACAGGGCCACTGCCGTGCCCTTGCGTAGTGCTGCAGTAGGCTTAACGTCTGCTATCGACTTTGTGTCCCTTACCATTTTGCTGGGAAACTGCAGGACTGTACCCGTAAGACTTGTAATGATGTATTGATCCTCCTGCATAGCCATGTGTCCCCTAAATGTGTTTTAGAGGACGATGACAGTAATGGATGCTATGTTATGTACAACTGCTTAATGTGCTTGAGGGATGCTTGAGGGATCAGTAACATAAATACACTAAGTGAAGCTGCCATTGTGTTTCTTGCTTAGGCCAGGTCCTTCGAGAAATAATTCAGCTTTCAACTTTTAGAGTAGGCACACAACAGTGGGCTCCTACAGTAACATGCATTGACTTGATCTACAGTATCATTTAGCTTAACAATTTAAATATGTTATCAAAAAAATCTTACAGATCCTCCCTTGTTCCATTACATTTCCATAATCTGTTCCAGATGATGATGATAATGATGATTTAGTAATATTATTATTTTTCTTAAACGAATGTAGCCATTCAACATACCTATGACACCCCTAGCCATATAGCTCTTCAACACCAGTGGAAGAATGGTGATTGGTTAAGAATGTTAAAATCAAGAATATAGAACCATTGTTCAAGGTAAGAATGTTATCCTATTGTGTTCACAGGCTTTGGATCAAGATCGAACAGCGCTTCAGAAGGTGAAGAAGTCTGTCAAAGCCATATACAACTCTGGTCAAGGTACAGTGCATTTCATGTGGACTCAAGCCATAATTTTGCTGTCAATCTTGTTCTCGGTGTTTGCGTTGTATGGCCACTTTGGGATTCATATTTTTTGACTAGGTAAAATCCTAAAGTTCAACAGAATGCAAAAGCTTAATGGATGGCCTTTTCTTTTCATTTTCTCATTCTTATTCTTATCTCATTCTCTCACACTTTACTAGACAGGGGACCTATTGTCACTGCCTAGGAATGGTTCCATTAAACATAAGAGAATCAATGCCAGATGAGAATGGAATATCAGAGGAGAACGTTTTTGGCAGAAAGGTTGTGGAACCCAGCTCTTACTTGAGTGTTTGTCCTCCATCCTTTTAAAACTACAACAATAATAATAATTACAGTAAAAATTAGTGTGACAATTACAAGTTCTCAAGTCCTTTTAGAATATTGTTATGGTCCATTTACATTATTGTTATCAACAACATTTTGTGAATGCAATTACTGATGATGCCGTCCGTCACTTTAAAAGTTCTGTCCTTCAGTCGGACTGACTAAGTATGTAAGAACGCATTCTGTATGCTTAATAGATTTAATTTTTAATTTATTCTCTTTAGTAGACATTTATTGTCACAGTCCCCTTCTCTTTTGGTCTCTAACACACTGTTACATGTGTAGTGACCATGTATTGTGCACAATTTGTGTAGGAAAAACCTTCCTTATGGGGGAAAAACAAGTTTTCATTTGATTCGAGACAGCTTTATTGCCTCTTTCATCCTCCGGGTTGGAATACAGAGATGATAGTATGTCCCAGTTTGGGGATTAGAAGCAAGCAAAGAAGCGGATTTTCCCAGGGATGTTTAGTTGGGATCATTTGTCGTTGTGTTCACACTGGATAGATGCACACATCCCTGCTTTGATGTCATGGTTTAGCCAGCCACATCATCTCTTTCCCACGAGGTAAAGAAATAATTCAGATAAAGACCTTCGAAGCATTGCTTATATTGTAGCCTGTCTAAGGAAGGGGATGTAGTAACCATTCATTTAACTTAAGCAGAGTTGGTAGTTTGTTGTTCCCCGCTGTACCAAGTAGTCTGGTGGTCATTGTCATTTTGAGACAACAAAAGAAAAACCTATTGTCTTTGCCCCAATCATTGTAAAGCTCCCATTCAAGGTCAAATCTTGAATAAGTTGGCAGGCAACCCAGTGGCTCTGGGGGAGATGTGGTCCTGGCAGAGTTTAGACTGCACCTGATGCTCATGCTACGGAGGATTATGGCAGAATGCAGATCCATGTACTTGTGTAAATGTGTGTTTTTGTTTGTGTTAATGTACGTAAATTGCATTGTCTAAAACATCGTTTCTGAAAATGTCTCTGAAATCAAGTGTAAATATCTGCAAATATAGTGTTTTGCTTAACTTTTCCGTTAAAAGGGTTTGTTTTTCTTCTTCTATCAACACAGATCATGTTCAGAATGAGGAGACCTATGGCCAGGCACTGGACAAGTTTGGCAGCAACTTCCTGGGCAGGGACAACCCAGACCTGGGCAGGGACAACCCAGACCTGGGCACAGCCTTCGTCAAGTTTTCAAGTCTAGTCAAGGAGCTGTCAGCACTGCTCAAGAACCTGGTGAGGAAAATTACTTAAAATATGATTAAGACATGTCAGCTTAACTATAGAACATGGGCAAGCAGCTAGTTTTGTTTATTCATTCTGGTATTGGAATGATGGCTGGAAGTTCCTGTAACCTTGTGATAAGGCTGTTACAATACTTGGATGCCTCTATGGACCAGAGGAAAACAGAACACATCTTGTGTATCCAAGTCCATTTATACCGAGGACATGCTAGGGTGTGATAATAAAATCCCCCAAAATATACTCTTTTTTAAAATGAGCTTTCTTTCTCTTTTTCTCGCCAGCTTCAGAGCCTGAGCCACAACTTAATTTTCACCCTGGACTCGCTTCTCAAAGGGGACCTCAAAGGAGTGAAGGGGGTAAGAAAAACTATGCCCTGTTCCCTTCCTGCCAAGTGCCGCCACTTGGCACAGAAATGGCCCCTGTGCCACTGTTCATTACCATCTTGAAAGTCTACATAGTAAATTTTTGAAAGCACTACTCATTGAGTTTCTTTCATCTGGCTGTCACAGTCTGAAATAAACTGCTTTGTTTTGGGTTTTTATTGCGACGCTGCCATTTCCCTGTGTCCAAGGATCAGAGGAAGCCCATGAATTGAGCTGACACTTTTGTCTCATTTTGGGTGTTAAACTGGAGAGTGCTCTCTGGAGACCGCGTTTTTGTACAGTCTGAATGCAAAACACTAGACACCAGTAGGTTTATCACCTGCTTCATAAAATCAAGCTGTATTTGCCACCATTCCTCCTTCTGATATCCACACTACAGTTGTTATCATGTTTGCTGGGTTGTGGCCAAGTACATTCGAGTTCAAAACACTCATTAATTCAGGTTTATGATTAAAGACCTATTTGATGTCTGAGTGTGACCTTCTACATTTTACTGCCTTGGAATTAAAGAATTGGCTATGGTTTCTACCGAGCAGCATTGAATCGAATGAGTAATCCAGAACCTTTCCATTATTGGCTTAATACTCTTTTCTATTACTTATATTTTCTCAATAAGTCTTACAATCTGCTATAAATATCATGTAAAATAGAGTTGAAATTGGTTGGTGGATCAGAAGATCAATGTGAAATAACTTAAATGCAATTATTTGCCATCCCCAGGATATAAAGAAACCTTTTGACAAGGCATGGAAAGACTACGAAGCGAAATTGTGAGTCAACATTTCTACATGCTTTTGTTTGTGTGATTCAAAGTGTAATGCTTCTTTTTCCTAAGCCTTATGTTTCTTTTGGTAATGAAGTACCACCTGCAGTACTGACTGATCATTGAGTGTCATTAGGCCTATATGCTCTAGACGGTAGAATACACAGTAGGGTATTCAAACTTCATATTGTAGCTACAATGAAATAAGCTGCACTTACTCTATGCACGTTTTGTACGTCGCTTTGGAGAAAAGTGTCTGTTAAATGAATGTCAAAATGTTAACATAACATAAACGATGCCCGGAAGGAATATAATAATATTTTCAATGACTCATCCCAGCACCAAGATTGAGAAGGAGAAAAGAGAGCATGCAAAACAGCATGGAATGATCCGGACAGAGATTACTGGTGCCGAGATAGCTGAGGAAATGGAGAAGGAGCGCCGGCTTTTCCAATTACAGATGTGTGAGGTCAGTGTGGGTGTAAATGTGTCTGTCTGTTCAGCTACACACGTGATTTAGTTGTGTCTTTAGCCATTCTGCGGACTGAAAGGGGATACTTTAAACCTTCCTTGTTTTCACTGTAACCTGTAATATCACACGGCCATCCCTTTCTTTCTGTGCGAACACAGTTACTTACGCACTCTCCCTCTCGTCACTCACACACTTTCTCCCCTCACACAATACAATATACAAAAATAAAGACATGTTTCCTTTAAGGACAATGTTTCATAAAATACTCAGTTGTTTTTGTAGAGTTATTTCTGTAAAAGCTGGACACATTATCGCATTTTAATGAAACATGTGTTTACTCTTATTTGATTGTCTGTCAATAGCAGATGTCTAACTGATTAGTCATGTTTTTCTTGTTCGAATAACCCTTCTCCCAACAGTACCTGATTAAAGTAAATGAGATCAAGACCAAGAAGGGAGTCGATCTGCTCCAGAACCTCATAAAATACTACCACGCACAGTGCAAGTAAGTGCACTGATGGGTACAATGTTAACCCTGCCATGGGAATTGAGCTAGAGTCAAAGCAAGTTTACCAAGCATACAAATATTTTTAATAAAAATGATTTAATGATCTAATCCTTGAACAGTTAGTTATAAATCGCAATCTCCATGTTCACAGCTTTTTCCAGGATGGCATGACAACTGCAGACAAGTTGAAGCAATACATCGAGAAGCTTGCCGCTGACCTGTACAATGTAGGTGACACGCTTGACTTTCATTATTCACTACTTATAACACCACTTTTTATTCCTGCACTGCTCTTCGAATGAAGGGTAGTGACAAAAGGCTTTTGACAAAATTCTGCAAGCAGTGTTTCAAATGTATCATTTGAGGTTAATTAGCACCACTAACTAGGGATTCTGCTAATGATGTTGTAATGTTGTGTCTTCACAGATAAAGCAAACCCAGGATGAAGAGAAGAAGCAGTTAACTGCTCTCCGGGACCTTATTAAATCCTCTTTGCAGCTTGACCAAAAGGAGGTAAGCCACATGTTTCATGTAACACAAAGATGTCCATGATGGTGTTCTGAAGGATGAAATTCCCTATTGTACAATGTTGCTTCAAAGCACATCTGGGATCAGTTCCAAAAGTCTGAACTTAACTAAAATGGGATAAATGGGATACTCCTCTGATATAAGTAGTTCTAGTGAGAAAGCTCTTGTTTCATTTTGCTCACTTCATTGGTGATCGCACCGAGACATGACCACTGGCCAGGGAAAAGGAAGGTATTGTGTGCTCAATCTAGCAGTGCCCACTGAGTTCATCCCCTGCGTTGATCAGCTCAATGCTGCTCGCATCTCTAATATTTATTTTTAAATTCTTAGACGAGAAAATGGCAACTTGAGAACTGACTTGAGAGAACGTCTCAAATGTTAGCATTCATGTTATTATAACACCCATATTTTAGCTGTCACAGCTAAACACCTGACATGACTTGATGAATCTTTAAGACATTTGTTACTTTGTTAGTAATAGTAGTCAGAGTGGCCAGTACTGTGCTGGAAGCCAGTGACCTGTGTCATACACTAACTGTTCAGTAAAATATGAACCCAGCGTTACTTTAGCTTTTGGTTGGGCTTCTTACAGCAGGTGGATATGTTGTACTATTAATTAGGGGCTTCCTGCTTAATCTATGATCAATTAATTTCCATTGATCATTTAAGTAATTATTATTCAATTTGAGCAATATATAATTCAGTCATATATAGGGTAATTTATTTTTGATTGAACTGCATATTTGAATGGCACGTCCACCTCTACATTCTCTTCATAAGATTCTGTAAACAAAACACAAATTAAATGTTCTCTCGTCTTGTCGCCCTTGTCTTATTTGATTGCCATCAGAAAGTGCCGTGTTCATCTCAGAGCATGCACTCCTCACTCTGTTTGAACTGTCACTGTGTCTGTGATCTAACCTATATGTGTGCCTAACCTACCACCTCTCTCTCCTTTTCATTGCCCTTTCTGACTGCAGTCTAGGAGAGTAAGTTCGGTCGAGTCTTTGAAAAACATTTTTGGATAGTAGTTAATGATGGAAAAAAAAAAATTTGCATGACCTTTGCTATTTTTGTAACGGAATGATATATTTTTTCGTGATTTTTGTAGTGTTTAACTACCATGGAACTACAGACTTTTGCAGTACAAGTTATTACATAAGTGAAACTTGGTATAGGGAAGTTGGTCTTTCCAGGGGAAAGTGAATGTTGATCTTGTTTTGGCAAAACAATCTTCAACTGCTTCTTTACAATATCCACTTATCCAACTACCTTCATCCATACTGTGCTTCTTATACTTTTGTAATAACCTGTACTACAACCTTACTATAAGTATTGCTATGTAGTTACATGGTACTCCAAACTTTGTCATGTGTAGCCCAATATTCTTTCAGTACCTTTCCCCTGTGTACATACATTTGAAATCCATAAATGGACATTGTCAATAATTTGAGTTGTGTTATCCTACATGGCTGTTTCTGTGCAGGACTCTCAAAGCAAGCAGAGTGGCTACAGTATGCACCAGCTCCAAGGAAACAAAGAGTTTGGGAGTGAGAAAAAGGGCTATCTGATGAAAAAGAGTGACGGGTGAGTGGAATAGCTGGTGCCACTGAATTCTAACTCAATGAATTACCATGAATAAAATGAACATGGTTGGCTATTTCCATGTAAGCATTCTGCCTAAATGAGCTGTTCTCCATTTTCAAGGCTACGGAAGGTGTGGCAGAGGAGGAAGTGTTCCGTAAAGAGTGGGATCCTCACCATCTCCCATGCCACGGTCACTATTACATCATAACTTCCTCTCTTCCCTTCCTCTCTCTCGGTTTTAGTTTCTCTCTCTCTCTGTATCTATCTCAACTGAGCTGTGACTGATCCTCTGATTATATTCCAGTGGGTTAGGTAGGGGTGAATGCTGAGGCTGGTGTCTCCTGCCACCAAACCCACAGTTCACACGCTGCAGGGGGGCCGTGTGCAAATGAGGCTGCTTCATTAATGTTCTGTCCACGTCCCTGTCATCCCTGGTGGGGTGTGCGTGCATGTGTGCGTGCGTGGGCTTTGTGAGCTACACAATGTCAACATTATGAAACTAACATTGTGTGTGTCCCCGTGTTTGTACTACATGTCTTTCGGTTGGTGCTAAAATCTACTCGGCTAGTCAACACTGGATGTTTGTTGTGGTGTTTATGTGGTAGCAGACAGTGCACTGTAGCTGTTTTTCACACCAAACATGGTTACTCACTGAAATACGTGCATTTATTAATTATTTGAACTACTGTATGTGATACTATTGCTTCTTTTTAATGCTGTTGTTCATCTTCCCTTTTGTCTTTCAGTCCAACAGACAGCCAGTAAGGTTAAACCTGTTGACCTGCCAGGTCAAACCAAGTGGGGAGGATAAGAAGTGCTTTGACCTCATCTCCCGTAGGTTACTAGTCCACCATATAAAGCCCATTTTACTGTTGCATGAACATGACGGGGTTAAAAGGGTTCATTGCTGTTTCACTATAGAAGTGAAAAATAATGAGGCAAATTTCAGATCCTCTGAATTCACTTTGAACTCCGCTAAAATGTAGGTAGCTTACTGATACGTTTATTAAAACAATGTATTTGTCAATAAATAGTGCATGTGCATTTTTTATCATGTGGATAGTCTACCTTCGCTTAGAACAGGACACAGTACACCAGACTGTTGGGAACTTGAACTCAAATGTGTTACAGTTGACACGTTTGTACAAGGAGTTTGGAATAATATTATGTTAATTTATTACTGTAATATTACTGAATTCACGGTGTGTCTTTTCCCTCACGCAGATAATCGCACATATCATTTCCAGGCTGAAGATGAACAGGAGTTTGTCATGTAAGATGCTTTACTGAATATTCTTGTACTACATGGTAGTGTAGGTGTATTGTGTACTGTGACTGTACCAACAGATCTTTTTCAACAGTAAATAAAAAGGTGAGTGACGTGTGTGTCATCAACCTTGTTGAAATCTCTGCCAGCAGTGTCTTTGTGCTAATGTGTAAGTGTTTGTGTGCATGTAGCTGGATCTCGGTGCTGACCAACAGTAAGGAAGAGGCTCTGAACATGGCGTTCCAGGGGGGGCAGAGCTCAGCAGGAGAGGACACTCTGGAGGATCTGACCAAAGCTATCATTGAGGATGTACTCCGGATGCCCGGGAATGAGCACTGCTGTGACTGCGGCGCTGCAGGTAAGCTATACAATCATACACACAGTGTGTGTGTCAGCATAGATGAACTAGCATGAGCTAGTAAATGTGTGTCAGCAAATAGGGTTGTGTTTGTGTGTGTACATGTGTTCTGGTGTGAAAGAAAAGAGAATTGAAGAAATGTGTCATTTCAGTTCAATTTACTTTGTTTTAGTTGCTCAAGTCATCCGTTAAGTGAGCCAGTTCCATGCAGCTGTGTTGCTGTTCTCTATTTCCTGAGTCCTCCTCTGTTCCACTTCCTGTAGCCAGACTCCACCCACCATTTTGGTATCTGGGCAAATCCTGCACTCTTGACTACTTGTGTATTCTGTGAATGCAGCAAAAATTGACGCAGTTCTACCCCCCCCTGTTCTACCCCCCCCTGTTCTACCCCCTCCCTCTCCATCTCTCTCAACCCATCTTTCCTCCCTTAGCTCCCTCTCTCTCGTTTGACCTATGCTTTGCTTACTAATTTTATTGAATTAAGCCGAATGAAATGTGTTCATCTGTGCCTGTAACTTGTTTTTCTTTTTCAATTCACACCGTTAACATGGTGTAATGCTGCGGTTGTCACCCAATACAGTTTGGTGTTTAATTACTCCGCCATGGATTGAATTTACTGTTCAAGGACGTTGCATGAAACTATTAATCTGGAAAGGATCACGCTCCCTCTTTTTGCTGATTAAGTGAAGTGCAATCAAGCCTTTTCGTATGAATCACATCTCCAAATAGTAACAGATCTTTAATTAACTTACTTTTAGTGGGTGTGATAGATCTCTTTTCTTCGATATATGCAAGTTAAAACTGGAAACCAACTTTGATATTTTATAATCAAAACTATAATTTCCTTGATAGCATTTGGAAAACACACATGATTCCATGATGATTCCAGCATGAGACATGTGACAATATCATAAAAATCTGTGGAGGACAAGAAAATGAACTTCTTCTGTTTAATTTCTCTTCTGTTTCTCTCCCCAGACCCCAAGTGGCTGTCCACAAACCTGGGTATACTGACGTGTATCGAGTGCTCTGGGATCCACAGGGAGATGGGGGTCCACATCTCCCGCATCCAGTCAATGGAGCTGGACAAGCTAGGCTCCTCCGAACTCCTGGTAACACAGAAACTTTCTTTGGATTTTAGTATTTTAATGTTTTCGCTTATCCCAAAACAAAGATACAAATACAATTATGATGTATAGCTGTCATACTGTTTGGCTGACCGGTATTGTGATAAACTGCTATTTACAGTTGTTAATTGTTATGCAACACTTAATATATTTTCTGCACTTTCCTAATTGGTTTAGACAGATATTCTAATGCCTTTCAAGTTACCAATCACTTCCATTACATTTAACTTTTTAAAAGATGTGTTCTTGAAGTCAGTCTCTTTCTCCCTTTACCCCCCCCCCCCCCCCCCCTGCCCCCCAGCTGGCAAAGAACATAGGCAACAGCAGTTTCAATTATATCATGGAGGGAAACCTCCCATCTCCATCGCCAAAACCAACCCCATCTAGTGACATGTGAGTGTCCACGTATTCACTGAAGCTACAGGCTATGCTGCTGATGTCTGACACAGTTGAACTTTCGAGCTAGCCAGTTTACCTACATGTGTTTGTTCTTATAGTTTTTTTCTTTTGCTTGATATTACTAAACATGATCTTATAGAAATACATATTGCTAGAACAGAACACTTGGTAGTCATATTCTTGAACCCTATAGGTCCTATTGGGTTTCTATCCAATGACAAAAACTCCAAATAGGACACTCCACAATTGTATGAGCACAAACAGATGAAGGTAAAGGCCGGTAATGCATAGGTTCCAATCAATATTTCCCCGTTGCCAACACACTTGTGACTACCTATCCCAGGACAGTGAGGAAGGAGTATATCAACGCCAAATACATGGATCATAAGTTTGCTCGCCGGACCGGCGCCACAGCAACCAGCAGGCAGGGAGAGCTGTACGAGGCTGTGCGCTCCCGAGATCTGCTGTCACTGGTTCAGCTCTACGCAGAGGGGGCGGAGCTTATGGAGCCGCTGCCAGAGGCAGGCAAGGTGAAAAGACCTGTCACTCAAACCTAAACAGACAAATGGAAGACCGATCAGAGACTGTCAAACAGTATGCCAGACTTGTACGAAAGGCTTTATGTCACAGGGCTAACCGTCTGCAGTTAGCATGATGAATACAAACCGAAAACTGTCGTTTGTACAGGAGGCTGGAGAGACGGCTCTTCACTACTCTGTGAGGACTGCAGACCAGACCTCTCTGCATCTGGTTGACTTCCTCGTGCAAAACAGGTAGAGAGTTCTAACACCAACTCTAACATAACCCTGTGCAGGATCTGTGAATTTCTATTTAAATGTGTATTTTTTTTCCTGCTGGATTTGATTTCCTCTGTCTCGCCTCTCTTGCTCCATCTAGTGGAAACCTTGACAGGCAGACAGAGAGCGGCAACACTGCACTGCATTACTGCTGCCTGTACGAGAAACAGGAGTGCCTCAAATTACTGCTGCGGGGAAAACCGGACATTGACATAGGTCTGCTTCTGGAATATTAGCAATTTTTTATTGCCACTTTGTTATTTATTTACTGTATGTTGTCTTAACTGTGTTGCAGTCTTATTATGGTAATCTCATGGAAATTATAATGTCTTACAAAATTGCAGACTGCTTTTAATGGTGATCTCATTACTTTGTTCTTTCAGCCAATCAGAGCAGAGAGACAGCACTGGACATAGCCCGGAGGTTGAGGAACTCCCTGTGTGAGGAACCAGTAAGTGCCAGTTTAGCGCTGTAGCCTTTTGCCCTTAGCCACCAGGCGAGAGCACCAACCGCGTCTGTACAATTGAGCCTGCTAACCGAGTAACCCTGCTTACCTTTGGTGCTCTCTCCCTCCATCCGTAGTTGGTGGAGGCAGCAACAGGGAAGTTCAACCCTCATGTCCATGTGGAATATGAGTGGAGCCTGCGTCTGGAGGAGATAGACGAGAGTGACGACGACCTGGATGACAAGGTTCTCAATGCCCCCCCCCCCCCCCTTGTGTGACAGTAATTGTGTCTGTGAGAACTTGCATCTAATTATTCCGTGAGGAGATGAAACGGAATATCTCAGCACAGGTCTTGAGCTCTAGTGTAAGCTTATCAACCAGTCCCGTGAGGATAATGTTAGAATGAATACACCTCCACCCTCAGCCCAGCCCCGTGAAGAAGGAGCGCTCCCCACGGCCCCAGAGCTTCTGCCACTCGTCCAGCGTCTCCCCCCAAGATAAACTCACTCTCCCAGGGAGCTATGCTCCGCACAGAGACAAGCAGCGGCTGTCCTACGGGGCCTTTGCCCACCCCGTCTACAGCACCTCCACCGACACTCCTCCGTCACCTGGGCCCGATGCTTCTGGGGCTTCCCTGGGGGGCAGGACCACTGGGAAAGGTAGGACTCATTGACTGGCTGTTCCTGGAGGGGTTTTGTACCTTACATTTTTTCTGTAATGAACAGGGTTCCTATTTTTGGAACAATGAGATACAGGTAACAGACACAACAGAACACACTGGATTTGGATAGCCCAAGTTGAAGAGGTTTCACTGTTTGCTTTTGTATTTAAAACTGAAAGTAATAAAATCACACAAACATGTAAACACTTGATCACATTCTTTGTTTTTCTAAGTAAGCAATTAAGCAGTCATTCGTCGGGAGTGAACCCCGTCAAGCTGGAGAAGCTGATCATACTAACACACAGAGAGGACTGCACTCACAACACTGCATAGCAGCCAGAGTAGCACACAAGCTGGTACACTTGTGAAATCTACAGCGGTTAGCCAGATAAGTTTGAATGCCGAGCTGGGATGCACCTTTTTCCAGCCTTGGGCCCTTGGGTAAGTGGAAGGTGCCATAGAGGGTTACAGCACTGTTTATATAAGCCTTACCTAGGAATGTAACAGTGTTCAGAGTTTGAGGGTTTTGATCCAGAGACATTTAAACGACAAACTCTTAGTCAGTTACTGTTGCTGCATAGTTAATGTGTCTAGGTTTGTGTTTAACATTTAGATTAAGATTGATGGAGATAAAAAAATAAACTGGTAATCTATTGTTTTTAGACATTGCTTTGTGTTCTTGTCCGTGTCAAAAGACACCAAACCGACGTTCTGTCCAATATTTATAACTAGTGGTAAGAACCAAGGCCTAATCATAATACATATTGGGGGGGACACATCCCCCCCAATATTCAAATCTGGTCAAAATGTCCAATATATTGATATAAAAATATTAATGTGCTACGCTACAACAGGCAACCACGCACGCTGTGCGAAATGATCTAAAAATGTAATTTGTCCCCCCCAATGTTGACTCCATGGCTACGGCCTTGGTAAGAGCCAGTCAGACAGAAGGCATTCACACTGCTTCAGCAGATCACACTTCACATGCTTGTTTTGCCTTCATATGCAAATGCTGCCCGCCAGCACCATGTTTCTCAACGCCTTGGTTCAGTAAACTCCAACTCAAAATGAAAGCACGTAGCTAAATACATAGATTGTTTACATTAAGTGTGCAGTCTGTGCAGCCTACACAAGTTACCCCATGTTTCCCTCATATTCAGAAACTGCAAGTTTGCATTGAGGGGAAAGCAAAAAATCTATAATAATTTGAGGATGTTGAAGCTGAAACGATTTATCTGCTTCAGACAAGCTGAGATGTTATTGACCAAAAAAATCTGCATGACTCAACAAGCCTGGCCACTGGCCAAAGCAGATTCTGCATGTTGAACAGACAGTGAAGTGAGTCTAACCCCACCTCTTCACCTCCATTGTCAACTGGCAGGTCTGAAATGTACTTGAAATTCAAGGCCCATCTGTCAGACCAGCAATGTTTTTAGCTGACTATTGGGTTGGTATGTGTGTCAGGAAGAATTTAATTGCTGGACAAACAGACTTATTTGTCTTCTGTCTTACATGATTACTTACTGATTTGTCCCTTCACATTTAATACGTGTCATTCTTCTAGGTGGCCCTCCCACCTCCCTGCCGCTGGGATCCCAGTCTGCAGGCGGAGGAGGTAGCTCCACCCTCAAAAAGAGACCCCCACCCCCACCCCCAGGCCACAAGCGCACGCACTCCGACCCCCCCAGCCCCGTCCTGCAAGGCCCCCAGAGCAAAGGTGGGGTCGCTTGGGGTGAGTGGGACTGTGGACCAGAAAGAGAAAAGTCACGGCAATAACATCAGTAGTGCATGTAACAATAGATTCTTAAAATAATTAGAGAAAGTGCCTTTAGTGATTCACCACGTTCAAAATGTTATAAGTTAGTCAGCTGAATGGGTTCCCTTTGAAAACGTTTCTGAGTTTCAAATGGGAGCTGGTTCCAAGGTCTTGGATTCTAAGTGTTGTATTGCTATTAAATAGTGTCAGATTTCAAGGAATCCAGCATAATCCATGTTACAATGTTCAGCATGCACTGGTTCCTGTGTGGCTGATTTAACCCTTGTGCTGCCTTCGGGTCACATGACCCAAAGGTTCATAACGAACCATCGTTGTGTTTACCCAATACAAAAACAAATATTTTTATTTTTATTTTAACCTTCGCAATGTGGGGGGTCTGAGACAGCCCAAGGGTTAAAAGAAAATGCTTCACTTTGTTTTTGTATGCGGTAAAGTTGTCGCAATACGACGGTGGGTCACAATGACTGATGGGTCAGAATGACCCGAAGATAACACAAGGGTTAAGCAAAGCTTGAATAAAAAGGCGTACCGAAATAGAGCTGCTCTTCCGCCTGTGCACTGGCCATGTGTGGTTCTGCTTTGCAACTTTTTAGGTTTACTTCCTCTTAAAGCATTCACACATCACCTCATGTCATGAGGCCTGAAGTCTAAGTAGTCATTGCTCCTACAAAAGACTTATTACTGATACTGAGATCACTTATTTGGGATTGTGACTCAGTGTGGTTGGTTGCTTATGTACTTTTTGATCTTATTAATTAGTGTTTGTACAGGTGAATTTTAAGACGCCACATTTCATATTTACAGATTAAAAGACAGTGTATAACTGCTATATCAGCTGTGTTGAACAATATAACTTGATGTGATGTGTGACACGCCACATGCAGCCGTGTAATATCCAACTGTTTCCACACAGGAAGTGAGTCCATTCCCCCACCAGGAAACAGGACTTCACCTGCTAACAAGTTTGAAGGAATTCAGCAGCAGCAAAGGTACAGAGCCATCACTACAGTTTTAATCAAAGGGCAACCTTCGGCTCATATCAGAATTGCCTAAATATAATGAGTACTATTGGACATCTAAAATGATGGTTTGAATTAAACAGTTTGTAAATGTACAGTATATGTTTTACCTCCAAAAAATCCCAGACATCATACAATGTATTTATTTATTATTTTCAGCACTACCACTAGTAACACAAAATCAACACTTGGTCCAAGGGTTCTTCCCAAACTACCTCAGAAAGGTAGGGTTAATCTATTTATATCTTTTGATAATAAATACAATTCAATATACTAGTGCATTTGTAAAAAAGAAAAAAAAAGTTAAATAATCTTTGAAGTTTGGATGTAAATCTTGTTTACAAATCCTGTCTGTAGTCTACCAACATATTTCCCCCTGCATCTCTCTCTCCTTGTTCAAGTGGCACTACGTAAGATTGATACTATCCACCTCCCCTCTGTGGACAAGCCCAGTCAGCCACCAGAGGTTTTCCAGAAGACAGAGTCTTCCCAGAAGTCCCCCCAGCCTCCTGACACCACAGCTAAACCCCCACTGACCCCTTTGGACACCCCTCAGAGAGCGCCTCTGTCTGAGAAACCCCAGCTGAGCGAGCTCCCCCCCAAGCCCCAAATCTCTGACTTGCCCCCCAAACCGCAACTGTCCGACCTCCCTCCTAAACCACAGATATCCGACCTTCCTCCCAAGCCTCAACTCAAAGACCTTCCTCCCAAGCCACAACTGGGTGACATCCCCCCGAAACCGTCCGTCAGTGAGAAACGCACCCCTCCAGACATGGCAGGTACCAAGCCTGTGGCGGATGGCCAATTGTCTGGCCTACAAGGGGAGCCATCTCCCAGACAGGCCAGTGAGGAGACCAATGGGAGCCCACCAGGGGCCATGGAGATGCCTGTACCTTTGCCTCGCAAGATTAATACAGTAAGACGACAATTTTTCCAGTTCTACAATTGAGTTGTCCTGTGTTGTACCTAGCACTCAGAAACAATGCAGTGTTGTAGTCTTTTGTGGGGGGTTTTCATGTATTAACATCAGTCTTTGTTTTCCTGCAGGGCAAGAGCAAATTAAAACGGGTGAAGACCATCTATGACTGTCTGGCAGATAATGAGGACGAACTGACCTTTGCTGAGGGAGAGGTCATTATTGTCACAGGAGAGGAGGACCAGGAGTGGTGGGTAAGTGGTCAGAACTAATTATCTGTAAGAGGCTTTCACTTAAAGGCAGGGTAGGTAATGTTTTTGAGAAGCACTTTTTGTCATATTTGCTGAAATAAACTTCACATCCTGATAGCTATCAATAAATCAAATTCTCTGACAGTAAAATAAAATAAATCTGATATCTGTGGCTGTCACAGGATTGTAATAAACACAATCAATCATTGCGTTCAGACCAAACTTAATGAGTGGACGGCATTCGGACCGAATGCAATGATTTAACGGGCTTCTTGCCTGTCTACCGACCTGTCTACGTACCTACTTGAGCGCATACTGCTCATGTAATCATTGCAGTAGTCAGTCAGTAGTCAGCTCGTTGTCTGGGGGAGTGGCTTTGAAGGGAGCGGGTGAGATATTTTAGGTTGGATACTTTCAAACTCACACCAAAATTGCTAGTTTCGCAAAACTTACCTACCTTACCTTTAATGTCATGTGAAAAGACTTCAAATGTGCAGGCTTTAAGTTTACAAACTGTAAATTAATACTGATTGCACTCATTATATTAAGTATGGGCAACATTGTTTATTACTACTGTTGTTTTTTCTTTTTAGATTGGGCACATAGAAGGACACCCCGAGAGAAAAGGGGCCTTTCCTATGTCCTTTGTGCACATTCTGTCTGACTGACATCCGGAGAGAAAGGTGTGAGACCGCCTCCCACTAGCACAAGCCCTGCCCTCCCCTGGCTTCACATCAGACTGTGAGGGGAGTCTGTGTAAATAGCTGCTGTGGAAACCCAAACAAACATAACAACAAAGTAACATGTAAGACATATCCCACCCAGCCTCATAGTAATGAAGACTTGTTTGTAAAAATGCTGTGTTATCCTGCCTACCAGTATTACCATAGCAACCCGGCATGCACAACACTGGGTTTGCAGTAGCTATTGGAATCACGCACTTAAGAATTCTTGATGTACGCTGTATGTTTATATGTTAGCAAAAATATATGTACGTCTGTTAGTGTCTTTCTACATGTATATGTACACGTCAAGTGTATATCTATGTACTTAACACGTACATAATGTTGTACATAACCAAGTGTGCATAGTGTACTTACTGTAATTACCCTGCTTGCTTACAGAAGTAGGGCTATCTTGTTGGTGTTCAAATGTTATACCCTTTTAGATGGACTGTTTTATGTCGTCATCATCATCTCTTGAACTCCTGGAGGAAGGGCATTCATGGCCATGATAAGTTAATTAGTTATATTGCATTTATTATAAACCCTTAAAGGGATGTGAAAATATAAAAAGTCAAAGGTTTTCATACATTGAAGGTTTGTTTAATATTGATATGAGGCCATTTCCCACAGTATTGGTCATGTAGATTCACAACAGGCTTCTGTCCCTCCATTTATGGGAAAGAAAAGCACTACTACATGTCCATTTTAGACCCATTTGTTTCCCTCCATTAGCATGCTGCCTGTGTGATAACATCTAATGGAAGTAAAAGCATTTAGGAATTTATGAGAATGTTATGTTTGAATGTTTACGGTCAAGGAAAAATCACAGTGACTGTCATTGATGCTCACTTGCGCTAATATTTACTGTGACCACTCTTACAGTCATACTTCAGTACAGTATTGCTCATTTCCTTTAATTTCCTGGGACTATTTATAGTATTGTTAATGACCAAATCAAGTGATGTGTTATCAAAATGTGTTGTGTGACAGCACATTCATTGTCTCCAATCAGTGTCTAAATGTTACTTGAGACACGTGCTGAACCCAGTTTTATGTAAAACTCCTTTTGACATCTGTGCATGTACATAGACTTAGTCCACAATGTGAACATGTGCCCACCATCCATGTTGCATCACAATATGAAATGTATTGTAACCAATCCTAGAATTGTAATATGGAAGGTTTATGGTGAAAGGGATGATTGCTTCTTATACACCCCCTCACAAATTACAGATGACGTTATAGGTAAAAAGCACCCTAATAAGACTGCCATTGTAAACAATTATAGCGGTTTCCATTGTCACAATTGAATAAGGCATCTACATGACGGGTGAGTGAGACGTCTAACTTGGCTTTTCAAACTTCCGGTGTCATCTTAAAATGACATTCACTGTTACAATTTCTATGCATAAGACTGCTGGAAGGCCTGTATGATGGAAGTGCAGTCCAGTATTGGTGACTACATTGGGGATTGGAGAAACAGAACACAGGGATACCCACTGGCCCACAAACCCTAACCCTTGACCCTGGTCACAGACCAGTCTGATTGAAACAGGCATTCGAGGATCTGCTGAAAAAGACATATGCATAATCTCATTAACCTTCAGGACTTTTATGCTTTCTTATTGTGGTCAAATATGATTTTATTGTTTGTTCTTACAGTGGAATCAGTTGTGACCAATGAAACACTTGTAATGAGGTAACACTAAATTGTTTTACTTATGTTTTATTGTCATAATTAACAAAGACAGATGTATTTATGAATGCCTCTTGTATTTTGGATGCTGGTATTTTTATGGACTGTTGTAAGTACAAGTGTGAAAGCAAAAACAATTCCATTCGAGAGTATTGACAGTCAATTGTTAATTGTAGAATCTTTGTTCAGACAGCAGGCCTCAGCGGTTTGCAAACTTCTCTGTTTACATTTCATTAAGCTTGTTTTTTTTTCGAGGAAGTGATAACAGAAAGAGTTGGTGTAAGATCTCACCAATGTTCAATTCTGACATTTAAATTTAATGTGTTCCTTTTAGCTTGCGCTTTGGCAGTATCACCTCCTCAGTTTATAAAAAGTTTTGAAAGGGCCCCTCGTGAGCAGAGGCTGAAGAGCGAGAATAGTTTAGTTTAATTCTTATGCTATCACAGCAAGACTTTTACCCCAATACACATGCTGTGGAATGGAAAATCCAAACATTTAGACCATGCAAAAACAGTGGAGCCCCACTGATGTAGCTAACCTGAAGACAAGTTACAGCTGTGGCAATAACTTAACTGCTTTACAGGTCGCTTATGTATACATGTAGAAAAAAAAGTGCAGTGTTAGATTAGTTTATTTATTTAACCTATAATTTTACCTGGCTGGATAAGGGGAATTACAAATAAATGCAAATAAATTCACCATTGTCACCTCAACACTGTTCACCAGTTGGTGTTGTACCTAACATGAGATACTGGATGTGTATACGTAAAGGGTGCTGCCAAACAGTGTTTTGTTTGTAGTTTTACATGTTTTATTGTGAAATAACTGGATTCAATTGTTAATCCCTTCATCTTTTTCCCCACTTTGCCCCACTTTTGGTTTACCTGTGTACTGGCTGCACTGTTTGCCACTTTGTATTGGGGACGCTCCATAATTCAGTAATTAATAAATATTTTATGGTGAAATGTGTTTGTTTAAATGTAATACCATATATTTAATTTAATATCTTACACCAACCCATCACTTTCCTTTCCTTAATTGAATGAGTGGATAAAATCAAGCAGTGTCTTTGATGTGCAATTGCAAACAGGCCTACATTTATCCAACAAAATAAAGCCCCTGAGAAAGTAAAAAGAAAAAGTTATGATATTAATCGAGCTGTGAATGGGGGCATACTGACTGTTTATATCAACTTTACCTTTAGGCTATGTATTGAATCTCTTCACACACCCAGTCAGAGTTTGGAGATTGCCGCCTTTGTCATGAAGTGTCACTTCCTACTCGTGAAATCAATGCCTTTTATAGTTATGGGCTGCTCTCTTTCAAAAGCCTTACTAGACAAGACCTGAGCAGAAGCAATTATTTTTCCGGGTTGACCAATCATCTTCATAGAGACGTACGGGACCGTGTACCTGGTTGTCTATTTACTTGATAAAACATTCATTTACCGACCAAGGTCAGGTGGAAATTGGCTACATTTCGAAGGTAAGTTAAACATGTACAGAAATGTAACTACTTTTGCGCTTGCACGTCGGTTGGAAATGGTTTTATAATGTCATGCGTGTCGGGGGTTGCAAACGTGTGGCAATATCATATTCAGGTATACATTCCACGCGAATTCTGAATTGCAGCAGGATTTACCTAAATATTCTGCTTGTACAAAGTAAGTTAACAGTTTTATTTAATTATGGACTATATGTGGAAAGGGCATACAATAATGCAACGCAGCATTTTTGCCTTGTCTCTACGGAGTTAAAACAACTAAATGTGTTATGACGCCTAAAGATGTCAGTTTTATACTGTCTGATGCTTGTCTGAACTATGTTATATATTACATTTTCCGTAGTGAACTGACAAAGTATTCACTTCCTCATTTGTTTATTCAAAACACGCACAATCCATTTTAGTTCCGTCATTATCGTTGTGTCTGACTTCTAGTACTGCATCTTACAGTCTGATAATTAATGGTTTGCCCATCGTCATCGATTCACTATAAAATTAGAAATGTTAGGAGACAAAAATGAAGAGAAAATATTTACTTGATGTTTAGAGTTAACTCAACTTTTGTTAGTTATCAACAAATCATATCTCAATCTCAGACCAAAACATAATCTGCTTCACCTATTTAACTGGTGAAGTAACGTGAAGTAACACTTATATTATGTTACACAATGGGCCCCTTAAATTGTAAAAATGCAATAGGATGTTCAGCAACATCTTGTTTGTGTTACAGTCAAATGAATGGATAAGAGAACACTACTGAACATTGTGGACAGCATAGACATTCTCATGCATAATAGAACCTGTTGTCATTTGACGCTGACCATCATATTTCAAAAGTCAAAAATAAGTAACTAGCATATTTTTCCTAAAGAATTTAATTAAAATATGTGTCCATACCGGATGATTTAACAATAGTGTGAATATAAGTAAATACATTACTATTGACAGTAAACTTTGTGTACAGTCTATTGTCTAGGTTCACTTCTCTCACAGGCATACTGTAGACTGACTGTTGACCCTTTTATGATGTCTTACTCACCTGCTACTCGTATCATTTGTAGGCCTATAGTAGATAAACAAGGTTAAGAAAAAGATACACATCTTTCATCTCAAAGGCAAGAGGATTTTCTTTATCTGGTTTTTTGGAGTAAGCAAAACCTCCAGATGTTATAGTATATCAATCATAAGTATAAATAAGTATATATCATAGTTTTGTTATTGAGAAACTTCACTTTCTTACATTGGTGAGACTGTGTGCATTCCTGTACAAATGATTGCATCTCTTCTGCGCTGCAGGGCAGGTCCGTAAGCTGTGCCACTTGTTAGACTACCCGAGTTACAGGTTGTGTTTCTTTTAAGCCTCAGGGGGTATTATTTAGGAGTCTTCGAAATGGATAGGCTTAGTCATAATAAAGTTAAGGTTATATGAAAGTTGTACTGTTACTATGACAGGGACCTTTATTAATGAAAGTGTCTTTAAATAAACAGATTAGAATAGATTAGTTATTTATTCAGACAGTTTACAGGAACAAAGCCTTTGTATAGATTAAAGATCTTTACTGCACGTCTGCAGTGTATATTTTGTTAAGTTAGTTTGAACTGTAGTATGGTCATGAGAAATTGTTTGTAAACCATCATTATATTTTCACACCTCAGAAATTGTCTTGGGTGTAAAACTTATTTTGCTGCGGCATAATAAGATGGGTTGTTGCCTTATTTGTCTCACACACTGATGCCATTATCACTTCTCATGATCAACACAAATAGCTGCAACAATATATTTTGTGGCTTACGACCTTCAAGTTGACAAAGACAGTCAAAAAGGTACAGACAGAGAAACATGACTGCACAGGAAATACCAGCCTCTTGCTTTTCTCTACTTCCTGGAAGGCTTCTTTGAGTGTGGATCTCTGTTCACTTGTGTCTGCAACCACAAGTGTCTGGAACTGCAGCACCCACCAATATTAACGTGTGAAATTAGACCCAGAAGGCTTCAAACAACACGAGTGTTGTGTTTTTTGAATAATCACTGTCATACACTGTATGTAATATATATAAGAAAAAACATGTTTATGAATACATTAACATATAGATGCATAAATGAACAAATTATCATAATAATTTTCTGTTTCACTGCTGCTAGAATACAAACCTACTCTGACTAAAGGCCCCAATTGTGTGTGAATGTGTTCCCCACATGGCCATTTAGAGCTGCTGGTGTTTGTGCTCAGACAAATAGCATGCACAGTCACGCCACGAGTGGCAAGTTCTCACAAGTTTCCCCTCCCGCTGCACTTGACATCACACCTCTTATGGTGCAGCTCTTGGCATTTTTCCGTGCTGTTTTGTATTTTTCATTTCCATGACAGCAGTAGTTAGGGTATGTGTACTGAATATATATTATGTATGAATGTGTGTAAGGGGGTCTTTTTCAGTGTTATTTGGAAGCATATGGCATATATGCCAATATACTATAGCTGCTGTGTCTAAGAGTTGTCCTGCTGTCTATTATCTGCAAGGCTGCTGTACTGTACCAAAATCGACAGTACTGTAATTGCAAGTTGTGCTTCACTTCTGGCACTGTATATCAACCTCTTTTAATTACAATCGAGTACTTTTTAATGTCTGTATAATGTACAATAATGTGTTTCAGGTGTTCTGTGTATACAGTGGGTGTGTGACAGTTTTAGGTGACTCGATAGACCACAGACAGATTGTACTTTATCCTACTGTTGAACTCACTTCCCCCAATCCAGACAGGAAGTCTTGGTGGATGGATTCCGGTTCGACAGAAGTTTAAACAAAAATGTTTAAAAAAAAAGACTTGCAAAACACTTATTTTTTACTTGATTACATGAGGCAATCATTCAAAAGCATTGTGTCGGTGGTCCAGTACCTCTCCCAGGGGTTCTGCAAAATGCTTTCTCCACATATTCAATTCACTAATGTGTTTCTTTGGATAGTTTTTTGTTCCTCGTCCCTAGAGGGTATTGTTTACCACAAAATGACTGTAAAAGTAGATGATTTACCCGATTTTAGGTCTGATTTGTAGGCTTGATATTGACCTGGCATAATTCACTTTCGTCTCTGAGTTTACATAAACCATTAAATCGTAAAAGATTAATGCAGCCACAGCTTGATAGATTCCTCAAATTACTACATTCTTGCACTCAATACACAATACTAAGAATAATAATTCTCATGCACAGTCTATGAGACACATACATTACCTATGTTTGTGCTTATTTGTGCTTGTGTATGTGCTCATTGAAACAATTTAGTCAAAAATGCATCTGCCAACTGTTGTAAATTAGATTATATAATAAAAAAACTGTTGGTGCTATCCTGTTTAATCCCATTTATAGGCCAATGTATTTTATCATTGGCAGACATTGAGAAATGTGTCAACAGCTGCTTATAATGCCTCAACACCAATAACAGGTTATGGTTGAAACCATAAGGTGTTTTTTCACCTTGCAGTTCCAGTTCCTTCCACCAGAGAGCAAAATGACACCACCGAACACACATGGAAGCGTGTGTTCTCCCGCACCTCTCTAGCATGTCAGATTGGTTGTGCACCCTTAGGCTGGAACTCCAGAAACACTGCCCTGGTTTTTGTGACCTGGTTGCAGTTTTCATGTAAAAAGTAAAAAAAAAAAAAGAAGATATTTTTGGAAAGCCACTAAACATTAGCACAGCTGTCTATGTAAATAGATAGATATGATAGAGGGCCCCAAAATATGTAAATGTAAATACTAAATGGTTTTCTAAGAAAGAATCAAATTAGAATTTAACATTATGCATTTGTGAATTTGGAAGTGCAAATCAAGATTTTTATTAGGAAGTATTATAAAATGTATTTTATTGAAATACTGTATATTAAACTAGAAACATTTAGGTTACGTAAAAAAGTTTCTCTTGGATCTGCTATCCTATAGGGCTTGTGTATGTGTACTGTATATGTGTGTAAGTAAATGTACTGTATTTGGTTTGCAAAGTGAGTGAATTTTCCTACTAATAATATTGTATCTCATGTGGACATCCGCATTTGTGCGTGGGTGCGTGTGTGGCATATCTGTCAAGCTTGCAATCAAAACTCTTCAAAGACACCTCTGTCTTTTGCCTCCAAGCACTGTGCTGATAATGTCTCAGGATGTCTGTGCCCTTTCAATGCCCTGTTATGTTTCCACTCACCCCCCTTTTAAGCCTGGAGTCTGGCATCTTTACACCCCCCCACTCTGCCAAAACATGGTTACAGTCATAAAGACAACCATCACGTAAATACACACACACACTATCACAGGGTGACGTAGAACATTACAACATATTGTGATTTAGTCACATCTGAAGTACACAGGACCACAGCATTGCAGCAGTAGTAAACAAGTTAAGATGCTTCAGTACCAGCCTTTGCTATGCTCGGAATTAGACCATGCCAATGGTGTGTGGTGGGAGGGGAGGACTTGTTTTGATTTGAAAGGAGCTGGGTACAGGGTGTGTGTGTAGGTCTCTGTGTGTGTGAGTGTGTGTATTGGAATTGACAAGACATTAGATGTGTGTCTGAACAGTTTATCTATGGCAGTGTTTGGGTGGGAGTGGTTGGGTTCACTGTGTGCTGATTTGAGCTGTGTTTTTGATCAAATGTCGCTAACAGTAGAGGGCAGTGCCAAGGTCAAACAAAGGGCTTAATAAAGCATGAACAGCAACGGCCAGTTGAAAAATTGCCCTGATCCCATTAATGGTGGGGTGCTTCTATTCTATCACAGTTGTATATCAATGAAGTAAAGCCGCCTTAACTACGTTGTCCAAAAAATGAACATTTAAAAAAAAATTATGAGCGATATCCGCCGTGTTACTCTGTCCTGTTTTCTCCCTTTTATTCCAAACCGTGACCAACGCCAGTCTACCCCCTCCCCCCCCCCCTCCTCCCTCGTCTGTCGGCAAACCCCACACTACCACCTTAACCAACACATTTTCTGCGGGAAACCCTGATATATATATATATATGACAATAGTAACATCTTACACTGGCACAACCAAACACCCAAATCCAAACACGAGTAAATACAAACTACATCAATATCTTGCAATGTATGTGTTTGTCTTTCCTCTTCCCTGGGGTTTTGGCTGCACCAGTGTAAGGTAGGAAGTTGCTACCAACTTTCGGAGGCAAATTTAAGGGCATAGATAATCTGGTACAGTACTGTTGGTAACCTTAAAAGGTACGCGTCTAGGTTATATATAAAAAAGAAAATGCCCACTAAATGGAGCATACATGCCTTAATCTGTGCCAGTCCCATGCGGGTCGATATACCCCACTGATTTCTGCTTTACTGCGCAGTCGGCACCCCCAGCATGCCACTCCCACCCCGTTGAGCTAGAGGCTAGCAATAGCATGGAGGCTAATGCTACATGGCGTGTCATTGGGCATATCTGGGTCAAGTCAACCTCCTCCTTTCTCTAGCCTTGCGTCGCCCGCCCCCACGTGTCGCCTCTACTTCTGTGTGTGTGAGGGGGAGAGAGGAGGGGTCTTGGCTGGGAATTGTGTTGTATTAGTAGTGTGTGTCTGTTTTTGTGTGTGTGTGTGTGTGAGTGAGTGAGTGAGTGAGTGAGTGAGTGAGTGAGTGAGTGAGTGAGTGAGAGAGAGAGAGAGAGAGAGAGAGAGAGAGAGAGAGAGAGAGAGAGAGAGAGAGAGAGAGAGAGAGAGAGAGAGAGAGAGAGAGAGAGAGAGAGAGAGACATATATTCACTCTACAAACAATTGTCGACCAACAAATTAACCAAAACAAGAATAAAATCTTCTCTTGCTTTGTTGATTTCCAAAAAGCATTTGACTCAATCTGGCATGAAGGCCTTTTATATAAACTGATAGAGAGCGGAGTCTGGGGGAAAACATATGACCTCATAAAATCAATGTACACAAATACCAAGTGTGCAGTCAAAATTGGACAAAGGCATACAGACTTCTTTGTCCAAGGTCGAGGAGTAAGACAGGGATGCAGTCTGAGTCCCACCCTCTTTAATATCTACATAAATGGTCTGGCGAGGGAACTAGAACAGTCTGCAGCACCTGGAATCCCTCTCCTGGACACAGAGGTCAAATGCCTCCTCTTTGCAGACGACCTTGTGCTTCTGTCCCCAACCAAGGAGGGACTACAGCAACATCTAGACCTGCTGCACAGATTCTGTCAAAATTGGGCCCTAACAGTCAATCTAAAAAAGACTAAAATTCTTGTTTTCCAAAAAAGAAATCAGGATCCCAAATATTGATTCCTCCTGGGAACTAACCAATTAGAATACACCAAAAATTATACTTTCCTTGGTCTAAACATCAGCACCACAGGCCACTTCCAAAAAGCTGCAAATGACCTGAGAGACAAGGCACGAAGGGCTTTTTACGCCATCAAAAGAAATGTTAAAATTGACATCCCAATCAAAATCTGTATTAAAATTATGTAATCCATTATAGAACCCATTGCGATACATGGCTGTGAAATCTGGGGCCCACCTGCAAACCAAGAATTTGCCAAGTGGGACAAACACCCCATAGAAAGCCTGCACGCAGAATTCTGTAAAAACATATTAAGAGTTCAAAACCCCAAACAATGCCTGCAGAGCTGAATTAGGAGTGTATCCTTTAATCATCAAAATACAAAAAAGAGCAACTAAATTCTACCTACACCTTAGCCAAAGTGAAGAAAATACCTTCCACCACAAAAGTTTGTATCAGCCTGTCATGGCCTTAGAGACAGCCACAATGAGGAAAATGTATAATATGGCAAACATAACATGTTTTCATTTTTGTTTTAATATTTTCTTTAAATTGTATTATTATTATCATTATATAACCTCTATGTGCGTATGTATGTGTATGTATGGGTATATGCGTGTGTATATATACGTGTGGGTGTGTATACATGTGTGTATGCGTATACATATATATATATATATATATATATATATATATATATATATGTATATATACACATGTGTGTGTGTATCTATTTACTTATTTATGTATTTATTTATACCGATTATTTGGCAAAATTAATAATATACCAACTTGTTGTACACAAGTTGTACACCTGTGTGGTGTAGCTACACGTATGTATATGTTAAACTGCCGTGTGTGTCTCTGTATGTGAGTGTGTGAAATATAAGTATATATAAGGCCATGATTTACATTTATTATTATTTCTGTAATTCTACCTTTCCTTTGGCAATATGAACAATTGTTGTTTTCATGCCAATAAAGCCCTTTGAAGAGAGAGAGAGAGAGAGAGAGAGAGAGAGAGAGAGAGAGAGAGAGAGAGAGAGAGAGAGAGAGGAGATGTTGAAGGGAAATGGGGGTGATTTTCATAGTGTGGTTTTAGGTAGTAGTAGTAGTTGTATGGAGGGCACGTGGACTATCATGCTGCACTGCGGTAGAGGCTTAGGAATGTACTAACACAGCTTCATTCAACATGAGAGATTCTCCTCACACACTAACAGCCCTTCCACTGTGCAGAAAGTTGTGGGTCTTAATAACCAGAAAAGAATACAATAGATATACTAATGGGAAAAGCAATACCAAATCTTTGGCTCTCATTCTAAATATATTTTTTGATTGTTTTGTTAAACCAGAGCAAATTTTTTTTAAATGTGAGACAACCCCCCCCCCAAAAAAAAATATTGACAACTAAGAAATAAAACTTCATTTAGATACCTCTCACAATCTACAAGGTTTCCCTCTGTTTCTTGCAAAGCTTGTTTTTCTTAAAAACCACTCTGTCAGATTACAGAAAGAACTGCTTTTTTTAAAGTCATATTCTGATTTCAAGCAGCACTCAATCTGTATGCATATATCCCTTTTCTTGTCTTATTAGTGGTAGTAATCTCCTCTCCTCCCCCAAAGCTGTCCTCTGATTGGCCATTCGACTGTTTTCAGTGGAGATATATTTTTGGGGCTCCATGGATACAGTCGAATGCTGAGTTCCTCTACTCAGCCAATGGGAAAGAAGGATAGAGGAGTTCTAGACGAATGAGGGGGCTTCAGACAGTTGTAACCCGTTTCTGCCGTGGCTCACCAACCCCCCACCAATGGCAAGCTCAAAGGGGATGATGGGGTTTGGGGTGATAGTAAGGGGTGGGGCTTTCTGTTATCCTGTAAACAATAACAAGTGATGTCAGTAGTGATGTCATACACATTGCCCTGAATCTCTCTCATCAACAGTAGTCCACCTTAGAGCTGCCTCTATCATACTGGAGCCTAGATAAACAAATCACACGCCTCATGAGAGGTCACACAGGTCCACACAAACTAAATAACAATCAAACGCCCACCAATACCAACAGTCTTTCCTTGAGATCCTGTCTGTCAATATAACTACTACTGCCTTTTATTTATAACATCTTTGAATAAGTATCAAATATAAATCCAAAGGTATTGCTATAAGTATACTACTCTTACGATCACATTATGTCTAGTACAGTCTATTGTGAGTTTAAGTGACAAGTCAAATAAAAAAGTTGTATACTTGTATTCATTTACATGTAAATGAATGCCAAGAACATCTCAAATTAACATGGTTCATATAAAAGCCACATACAGTACTAATCCATTACATGTGTATGTTTATTAGCATTACAAATAGATCAACAGATTAATAGTTCTGGTGCACATCTGAAACACCACAGCCTTTAGTATTGAAACTAAAAACCCCATCCATCTTTCTGCTTGAAGCATGTTTGGCTAGGCTAACTGCATGGATTACAAGGCCTGTTGCAGTTGTTAAACATGACTGATTTAGATGCCACATTAAAGCCAATTTGTAGTAGGCTCATTAGCCTAATACAGTGTTTTGCCATGTTGCTAAAATGCAGTGACGGATTAGCCAGGCCCAATAGCTGATTGGTTTAAGCATATGGTAAATAATTTTCTTTGAGTTATCCAAATGTACTTTATGACATTGCTCACTGCATGTCATCAGGCAGAGCAGATTTCAGCAGGTTCAGTTAGTTTACAGTTATGGTTCATCAATAGATATCTAGAATCAATTAGAATAGTTCAGTCAAAATTCAGTTTCAGTTTCAAAGTACAGACCATTTCTAAGGTACTGTGTACAGTAGCAGGGTATGTTTAGTTGAGTGCAGGGCCTCAGGTCTTATCCTTAACATTAAAGAGATATTACTTTCTGTATTAGTTTACCAGATGGATGATCCTGTAGTTTAATCCCATGTACATTTCAGAAAAAGCTACAGAATAACAATAATAATATTAATCCAGAAAACAATTTTTAAGCACACTGATGACATTGATGAGGCATTTTTAGGTCAGTGTTTTCTTGACCAAAATTCTCTCTGCACACCTTGTAGTTCTTTAACCATGATAGACGTACAGTAGAACTGATTTCTTAAGCCAGTGTGTACCAGCTTCAGTTAGTTTTAGTGCCGCTCCCAACTGCTTAATCCTTTTCCTGAAGAGCTCCCATCCTGTGGCCTTGGACTCCAACCCCAGTTGTAATTAATCAGATTAATCTCATCAACCAGATCATTAGTAGGTTCAGGTGCATTAGATTAGGTTGGAGGAAAAACGACTGCCAAGACAGCTACTCAGGATCCTGTTGGCAGCTGACCACTTAAACGTTCAGTGCCAGATTGACTGCCAGGGGGCAGTGAAGGACAAACTAGCAACCACCCCGCAACCTATTGTAGTAGGAAGTCATCCAGTCGCCCCAGAGATGAAGATCTGACCAACTAAGTTAGTCATTGCTGTCCACTCACACTCCTAAAGATTCCCATCATATATGAGTCAAGTTTGTGTAATCAGAAAGTGTTGTGCCCAAGGGTCGTCTTCGATGCTCATACATTTAACTTTTATTTGATTTAGTAATACATTTTTATCAGTGACCTTTGTCAGAAAATATTAGTTCTGCTGTAAGCAAAACATTTGTGTGTATTCATTTATTTTTCCATGCAGGGAACCATAGCGACTGTCTATGACAATAGTATGTGGTCTGCCTGTACTAAAGGCTGTCGGCACTGCGGCTGACAGCTAACTATGTCTCATTGTATGTGAATCATGATTTGACCACCACTACATATTAAAAGTCAGGGTTTGCACCCAAGTTACCAACTGTAGATAACTCAGCTGTAGACAACTCAATGTTCATTTTTAAAAGAAAAATCAATATTTGGGTGTGATTGTAGCGCCCCATGGATTGTCCTCTGCCTCACCCACTCCCACACATGCACCCAGATGTGATGGCAGTGAGAGAGCAGGTGGGGCTCATGGCACAGAAGGGAGTGTCGGTGATGCGCAATGACACTTGTAAGGACAGGCTTCGTTAATAACTTGAAATAGCCAATGCCAACTGACAGAGTTGAGTTCCTTATTTGAAAACAGCGCCCATCCTTAATCTGTCAACCAAAAAACAGCAACTCAATCGTTTTTACAACAACGTGGTGACCTAATGTCAGGATAGTGCTCCATGAAAGTGTTTTCAGTACTGAGTGTAATTAATGTATTTTCTACACAACCTCTGTTTGGTGACGAAGCTAAAAAGTAAGGGATAACACTTCTGATTCATTATAGGGCATCAGTAAGTACGAGGATTCCTCTATATTATAAACATGTCATACATACAAAACACCCTTTCTCCCTTTGCTTAGAACTCATACAGTCGTGGTCATACGTTTTGGCAATGACAAATGTTGTGTTTTGCACAACAGGTTTGCTGGTTCAGTATTTGATGAAAATGTTTTCACATGTTTCTATAGAATACTGGAATACAATAAGGCACATTTCATATTTTTTAAAGCTTTTTGGGGGTAAAGATTTTCAATATATGCAAATAGTCCCCTTTTACAGCAGTCAATCTGCTCCTAAAATCCAATCAGAGTGATTTCACCTGGCTAAAACTAGTTGACACTTTCCCCTGTGCTGATGATATTACTGAAATTATGTTAGCAGTCATTTTATGCCAAGGCCCAACAAGCTTTGCAAACACAAAATGTATGTTGCTCTCAATACTTTTGGCCACGGCTGTACATGTTTGCCGTTTAACGATACAGTGAAATGAATTGCCAAATGCATGTGGCTGTAGGGTTAATTGTGTTGTTGTAATTTAAATGTTTTGTGATGTCAAGTTCAGAATATTTACCCTAGTAATTAACCTCTGGAAATGAGCGGTTATCATCTCAGAGTTTGGCATCACTGCAACATTATTAGGACATTTTAAGAAAATTATATAATATTGTTACCATGTTAAATTTAAGATACAGACAAGCACACACACAGTTTGGTAGGAAGCAGTAAATGTATGCATATCTAATCTGACCAATTCCCTTCCACTGTTTGTAGGTGGTTCATTGTCCATCATGGGGAACCTGATCAAGGTGTTGACGAGGGACATTGATAACAATGCGGGAAACTTCTTCCTGGACTTTGAGAGTAAGCAAAAGGGTACACCCACAGCAACCCCAGAACACACACAACACCTATCCATCCAATCCACCTATCCATCCATTCAGACATTCAATTTGAGGGACAGGTATGTATAGGGGGCAGAAGTGGTAGGAGTGATCTGGTAATGCCCTTTCAGCTAGGGAAAGCAAAAGGTTTCTGCGACAGAAAAAAACATTCTCAAAACTGTGTCTCTCATTCTCCTTACATCACTCCTCCCTTTGCTATCCATCTTTATTCTCCCTTTATTCCTGCACACAACTTGGATTATGTGTCCTCACTGCCAAGTTTGTAACCAGGGTTGTAGGATTCACTTATCCAGCCTATTTACCTTCATCAACACACAAGTCTCCTCATCCTAGCTTAGTAGGTAGAACACTTTGCTCACATTTCCTATTCATTTCCCTCATCCGTTCAGCGTCTGTCCTGTAGACTATGCTCGGGCCAAGGGGTACACTGCTTCCAATGGGTTTTTCTGTTACTTTCACAATTCCGAAAATCTCCCTTGCAAACGACTAATATCTCAGTTGTCACATGACACTGTTCATCCTTTTGACTAGTCTCACACATTCATTTCGCAGACATAAAATCACATTACAGATGTCCTCCCAACATCCTATAGCATCGTAAGGCTTCTGTTCACTGCTACTTTGCACCGTCCCCAGATGCCAAGCCTACAGAAGCAGAGAGGCAGCAGTGGGAGCAGGTGAACAAGGTGCTGCTGGAGGCTCTGGCCATACTGGATGACCTGCAGTCCTACCGTGGAGCAGGAGAAGAGATCAGACAGGTGAGAGGAACAAGAAATATAAACAGCATCGACATTTAACGGTTCCTAAATCTCTGACCGTGGCTGATGCTCAACAGGCTACGATAGGAAGCAACCCTGACTGAAATAGAATGTAATTTGAGGTTGAACATTAAACTGGTGTTTTAACAAGAATCACTGTGCAGTTGTCTTGGTAGGCTTGAGGTAGTGACAGGGTTTTGACTGTATCCATGGTTTTTCGTTCGGGCAAAGCAGTTTATTTTCAGCTAGATACTTTTAATGGTTGCCGTGGTAACAGCAGGAACCAAGGGGCAGCATGCGCCAAGCTGTCAATCATGTATTCCTTTTTTATTTTTTTGGTCCAAAGGTTCCTGTATTATTTTGGAAATAGGCTCCTACTCTTGTATTCTTCCCAATGCTTTTGTTCTTTTGATCAAAATGTGTCATTTTGGAGAAAAGAAAAGCTACTGAACTTTGTGCAGATTAGAGAAAGCCCATACCCCCCCCCCTCCTCACCAGCTTTATTTCCTCACAGCACAATGTTGAGACAGTAGCAATTTCTGTCAGTTTTATTCTATTCTTAGTTATTTAAGTGAATTGCATTTCCCAAGACAAATCAGCCCAACCCCTTTCTTTCTACCTCTCCAAACCTTTCTCCCTCCCTTTTCTTGATACCCCTCATTCTGCATTTCCAACTGTCTCTAATGATTTCATATTTCCTCTCCAATATTTCCAAACCTCATTTGGTCTAACCTCCACCCTCATCTCTTCCACTTCATTTCCATCCCTTTCTCCATCCGTCCACTGTTCCCTCCATGCCTCTCCTCCCCCCCTCCAGGCGATACAGAATCCTAGTGTGGACCAGGTCCAGGAGAGAGCCTGGGCTGCCGTGGTGCCGCTGGTGGGGAAACTGAAGAAGTTCTATGAGTTCTCTCTGAGGTTAGGTATGTACATCACAACAGCCACACACACTGTGGTGATGAGCTTCTTCTGAGAAAACACTGGAACGAATCACAAAAATATAGAAATACAGTTCTTACAAAAAAATATTATGTTGAGTGCATTGACTTAAGTCTATATCAAAATTTATTCAGCAATCAAAGAGCAAATGTCCAAAAGTACATTTGGACAATAGAAGCAAATGTGAGGCATTATGTTATGTGTTGATGTAATGGGTGGAAAGATATGATTAAATTATATCACAATATCATGACATTAACATTATGTACTACCAACATGGATAATACTGAGTTGATTGTATTCTCATCTAGTTTCTCACTTGAGCAAATAAATCAATGTATGAAAAAGATTAAAGTAAACATTAAACGCGTTCAACAATCACGTTCGAACACGATCAAACTTCCTTATTAAAGCTTAATAAAAGTTGATCAAATATATCTATATCACTGTCCGTTGTACGCTACAGTATGTAGGGGCTCTGTATTTAGGCAGGATCATTATGACACTGATCACTGTGCTTCTGCAATACCGGCCTGCCAATATGCCAATAGGCTAATGGACATGAGCAAAATAGGGCTGATCCATAGTGTACACCACCTCTGTTGCTCCCACCGGTAGGTACAGAGACATAGACCACCTTCTCAGTTGCAAAGCTTTTTTCAGAAGCAAAAAAATAAGGATTTGAATGAGCTGCGGTAACTCTCAACTGACAAGCATGCGTCCGCTCCCAGGTAAAGTACAGGCCTGTCACTTGCCTTCTAAAATCAATATACAGTCAACAGCACCATTTTCTTTTTTTTACAACTTGATTTTACCGGGAAGATGATCTTATTGACAAGGATGTATATAGGTATAATTGAATGTAAAACATATGTAGCACACATAGTCCATGAGATCTCATTAGTCTCTAGACATGAATGGCCTTAAGCGAAAGATTTTCTATTCACTAAATGATACAGGCGGAAAAGAGGGGGGCTGCCTCTGAAAAACTGGAGTGACCTAATTATCTGTCACATGCTCTGATCACGTCTAGACCTCGGCCAGTGGCGCATCACTCAGGAGATGGGCTGTGACAGCGACAAGCTAAATCTTTGCCATGAAATCCCAACAGAACTCAGCAACTGGGTTGGTCTGTCATCAGGAGAGAACCCAGACTAGTCTGATCCATTAAATATGAAGTGTCTCGGCCCCAGATATGTGATGCGGTTACGGGTGACCAAGAAATGTTCATTTTCATTATTCCTTTTTCCTTTCCAACGTTTAATGCATATGTAATTGATACAGGTCATCGTTTCTGGTAAAAACCAAATAGTAAGGTAGAAATGTCATCTTAGATGGGTCTGTATGGCACAAAAATTCAGATACGCATGAGAAATGTGCTGTGGAGATTTGCCTGTCACTTGCAGAGAGCGGAAGGTGAACGAGAGGACTCATTTGCAGATCTCCTGCGATCCTCTATCCGTCCTGATCCCATACTCTCATTCTAACCCTCCTCTCCCTCTCTCCCCCTCTACTCTACAACTCTCCATTTCTTTTTCTCTCTCTCTCTCCCCCACTTTCCCTCCCTGTCTCTGTGTGTCTCTCTTTCTCCTCCTCAGAGGGGTCGTTGCATGGTCTGCTAAAGTCTCTGACCAGCGCACGCTGCAGCCCCACACAGCATCTGGAGCAGGAGCAGGCCCTGGCCAGACAGTTTGCTGAGATCCTCCACTTCACACTGCGTTTTGATGAGCTAAAGGTCTGGTGTCTTCCTACTACTATTGTGTTTGGGTTCGGCTATTTGTCATTTATTTGGTTAACTCACTCCCAAGGTCGAGATGAGGTTAACTCTCTCAACTTGCAGTTCATTGAAACAAAATAAAAAACGAAACGGAAAAGAAATACAGTACATCCGTCTTGGATAAAAAAACAGCACTTATTCCAGCTCTACTACTACTACCACATAAAACCCACCTGACTAAAATGTCCCTGTACCTTAGCATATTCACCATCTTCACCTTCTTTAAGAACTGCTGACTCCTCATCTTCCCCTCCCCCACCCTGTCCCTCCTCCAATGCATATTCAACTCACCCCTATCCTCTGAGCTACTGTGTCACTGGCACCACCTACATATGCCATGGAAATGAGACTGGGATATTCGTTCTCTTTGAACTGCATGTTTATTAATGGTGAATCAATAGAGAGGGGAGAAAGTCCCCATGGGATCCTCTCCTCTCTTTTTAAATTATCTTACTGTACCCTTTAGAGGTCATGATTTGCATAACTCTGGTAGCGAGTAAGAGAGAGTAATAGCAAGTAGGTATGAATGAAAGGGAAAGTCAGGAACATGAAGAGATCAACCCTTTTTTCACCGTTTTCTCAATAAAAAAAACTACAGAAATGTAACACTGAAAGAAATGTAAGGTATTGGAATTATACTTTGCCAAGAGAACTGATTACATGGAGGTACATCTACTATAGACTCTTATATAGACTCTTCTATAAACTCTTCATGACAATTCATCTGTTATAACCGTAATACTGCTCACATTTCCAGGCATACACTGTACATAACTTGTGTAAATGTCAAGCACAGGGTAGGAGCATGTTTTAATCAAGTTTTTTGTGGTGATTTTGTGTCTTTCCATGACAGATGACAAACCCCGCCATCCAAAACGACTTCAGCTACTATAGGAGGACACTGAGCCGAATGCGCATCAACAATGTCGCTGTGAGTACAAATTGCTGATGGATTTGAAAATGATTTCTCAGAAAAACATATTTTATGCAATAAAATGCCTATAATAGTATTGTATATATTTATGCATCAACTGCCCTAACCTTAATTATTATAAGAATAAGTTGTGGTGTATCCACATCCTGAAACCTTTAGATTTATTGGTTATTTAATAGTCAAATTAAATCAATCCATTATCTTTGGGCATCGCAGGACAGTAATAAACATGACCGATGATTAAGTTAAGACCAAACAATGATTGGATGGCATTCGTACCTAATGCAATGATTGGACGGGCTACTTGTCTGTGTACCTACCTCCAGGCAGCGCGTTCATGTGTTTTGGGGGAGGGGCTTTGAAGGGAGGGGGTGGGATATTTTGGGTTGGATCCTTTTGTACTCAAGCTAAAATTGCTGGGTTCGCAAAACTCGCCCATCCCGCCTTTAGCCACCTTAAACCTTCAAGGATGATCAAAAGAGAACACCAATGAACAATGGATAAGGATGAGACAAGGGGCTCGTTGACCTTGTATCTCCCCCATTAGGAGCACTCACTGCTGGGGAATAATTCATTAAGTTCCCCAGGCTCATTACACCAACATACTGTACAGCTTCATGCATGAGGCATACAGATTGCATGCTGACTGCTTCCTTTTCTATAAAGCTTTGATATAATGAATTGCCTTCACTTAATGTAATGAGTTGGCTCAGCTGTAAATGCAGCTTTTTTTGTCAATTTGGGAGTCCGTCTCATGTTGATTTACATTTAAATGAGCACACCAATTTAAAAAGCAGAGGCAGCAAAAGCCGAATAGATTTAATTTGCAATGCCAATGGCCTAACCTTGGGTCCTAATGCTCAAAAAAGTTCCTCCATCCTAGCTTTTGAGAACACCTGGGTTACAAACAATAGTAAAAAGTAATTCTATTTTCAGGCAGAGGAGCAGAACGAGGTCAATAATGAACTGGCCAATCGGATGTCTCTGTTCTATGCCAATGCCACGCCGATGCTGAAAACGCTAAGCGACGCCACAACAAAATTTGTCTCAGATGTGAGTGTGGAAACTTGGGAACTTGCCGGATAAAAGTTTGTTTTACATCAAACACCTCCCATGTACAGGATCCAAGACAAAGATAGGTCATAGCTATTGACAGTACCCATAAATAAGTACATTTTGGTAACATCATACTTTAACAAGTCTCTGACATACATGTCCTATTCCAATGTTTTAATGTTTGCTTATATTTTTCAGAACACTGACTTACCCATTGAGAACACGACAGACTGCCTCAGTACAATGGCCAGTGTGTGTAAAGTCATGTTGGAGACACCGTGAGTTGGTTGCCTTCACTGTGTTTTGCTCACAATTTCAATCATCATTGCTGTGTCATTGCATCCTGTGTATTAAAATATAATTTTTACGAACTGTTAAATGTTTTTGTCAACACAATCCTATAAACACCTTTGAATGCAGGATTCTGATAGCAGTATTATGATTGTTCACCTGGTTTGTTCACCCTGGCTACCACTGTTATGTAAACGTTGAGTGCTTACTTTTGATGTGTGTGCTTGTATATACACTGTGTGGTCAACAGGGAGTACCGTAGCCGCTTTGCCAACGAGGACACTGTGTCCTTCTGTTTGCGTGTGATGGTGGGGGTAATCATCCTTTACGACTATGTCCACCCTGCAGGAGCCTTCACCAGGTCCTCCAAGATAGACGTACGTATAAACAGGATCAAATATCGAATCACTGCTATTGTCTTTATCAGGCATTCTGACACTGTTTGGATATGCCATCTGTGGATGAAGCTTAACTGAATAAACCCACATTTTTATTAAATGTGAAAAAAGACAGTTTCATAGTCTTTCTGTGGCCAAAACCCCAAATACATCTAGATTTAAGGCAACTTTTAAGATTAAAAAACAAATGAATGGACTTGTATCTTCTAAATGATATTGTACATAGATGAAAGGATGCATCAAAGTCCTGAAGGATCAGCCTCCAAGCAGTGTGGAGGGCCTTTTAAATGCTCTCAGGTAAGAGGGCGGGAACCTTCTACAAACTAGTGTCGTTATTGTGATTTCTTTTTGCGGGGGTAAAACTACCAATGTTACATGCATACACAATTTTTTTACTGGTCAATGTTTACATTACCTGTAGTGATAACATTGTAGATACATATAAATGGTTATGTGATGGCAACATGATATTACAGTATAGAAACATCAGTAGCTACACAAGTAAAACAAAGTATTGGGGAGGAGGATTTTAGTAGGTGCTTAGTAGCTGAGCTTTAGGAGGTGTTTTTCCTACAGGTGTTGCTATAACACATCATACATAATGATTCATGTTAACTAAGGTAAAATGGTTACCAGTTCACGTCAATAATCATAGATTTGTGTATTTGGTAACTAGTGACTTACGACTGCATACCTATTACTTACAACTCTCTTCCTCTACACACAGGTACACAACAAAGCATTTGAATGATGAGACTACCTCCAAGCAAATAAAGAATATGCTACAAGTCAATTAACTGAAACGGTTCAGTATCAGGAGTTGTCATTATCTGACATAAGAGTTAATTAAACTGCTGTATTTTGTATAGTTTCAAAAAGGCAGTCTTTTAATTAACAAAACAGACATCAGGCCTTTAGTTGACTTGCAGGTAAGTAGTAAGGCCCTAATTTTCCATAAGTCATTTCACTGGAGCAATTTGACTGTAAAATATGGTTTTGTGCATTACAAATCTATATATTCAAAATATTTTTTGTTAACACTTTACTTGACATTACTCATGCAGAAAAGTTCATAGGAACTTGTAAGTTGAAAATGCATTCACTGTCATACATGTTAAATGACAGTGTGTAATTACATATGGTTCTATATTCAGAACAGATTGCAATTCTTGCAACAGTGTGCTTATACATCAAATTACACTCCTGACAAGAGTGCTGTGAAGTGATGGTACCCATTTTCGAAAACAAATATCTCTGGACAACGACAGTTTAGTATTAATTATAACTGGAAGCACTCAAAACAAAAAAAAACTTTTTATACTTGTATGATACAGTGTCAGCATTTTTTAAAATGTAAATGTATTTTTATTTTTGCAAGAGGTACAGAATGTTTGAGTTGACAAAATAAAAATAAATGGTTTTTATTTTTAAATTTGGTTCTGTCTCATTGCTCTTTGGCCTACAGTACTGTTCAGTTTGTTCAGTATTGAATGGCTGAGTAAATGTAAGCTTTTGATTTGGAAATAGCCCAAGTGTAAGTAATATACGTATATACACTAGATAATATTTTTGTAAGCAATTTTGTAAACATTTTGGCTATTAATGGGTAAATAAGAAGAATAGTATTACTATTCTATATTCTATATATTACTATATAAATGAATAAATGTAAATGTACTATTCAATGTCATCTCTCTGACTTAAGTGAGAAATGTTTGCCCTAGTGTACACTACAGTCTTGGAGGTTCTACTTTCCATTTCCCATCTGAGGCATGCCTCTTTTACACACACATTTAAACTATTTACCCCCACCCACATGAGTAAGACTGTGGGCTGAAATTTAGGAATGAAGAATTTCCGTTTTACACACATGTAATAAAGTCGGTTGGGAGACTCAACTCTCCCAAAGCACATAGAATGTGGAACAACCATTTTGCCTCCCATTGGTTCCTGCCTGTCAGCTGTTTCTCCCTTGGATTATGATCATAAAAGAAAGTAGAGGGCGATAGTTGTGTTTCCTCCTGGCTGAACCCCGGAAACACAGAGTGCGTGTGGAGTGAGTAATGCATTCCACATTCATGCGTGGCTCGGACCAGAACTGTGACAGTGAGGCGAGTTGGTTGGCAGGCTGGCTGGGAAAGGAAAGTTCATACATGCCACTGATTGTTTTGGCATCAGCAGATAACTTAATCACTCAATTATTTTGGTGAAATTAGTTGTTTCGCCCCATCCCCAGGACCCACTGCTGGCCACTGGGTTTAGGTAAATGTGGTACCAGCGTACAAAATGGACAGCATTTGGTGACCCATATTTTGGTTAATTCACAAACTGAATTGAGGTTAAACCATATTGGTGACCTAATTACAATCCTATGTACCTCATTGTCACAGAATCATCATATCATGACTGCTGCCACGAGTTCCATGATTGCATCCTCATCTCCATTCTCTCCTCAGCTTTTCCACGAGCCCTCATTGTTCTCTCCTCCCTCTCTCTCCTTCTTTGATTAGGATGAGCTGCAGTATGTTTTCCTAACAGCTTTCCCATCCATTCCGGTTCCGGACTAACGTTCCCACGCTCTAAGTTCCGGCCCCTCACTGTCCCTTGGATCTTCACCCAGAATCCGTGTGCACCCAGACAAAGCCTGGATCCAAGTGTGGCTTCCTGCCAGAAACCAAACACAATGTGTCAGCCCCAGGTCAGGGATGATATCACCACAATATGGCCTCCTTTAACGCCAGACTACTGCACAGACGGCCATTTACGTTACACATGATTGTACAATTTCTGCTGCTGTCTGCACAAACAAATAAACAAAGTAATAGAAGACATAGGCATGCATGGCCAAATAGACACCAGGGAATTCACACGCAAACACACATACTAGGCTGGGCAGGAGGCATAATATTCACTCATCCTTAAACCTTTTAAATGTTATTTATCTGACAATGCACATTTTCCGATCGTGACCAGTAATTTATATTTAAATGTGGAGGGAGTCAGTTGGCTGAGCGTTGAGGGAGTCGGGCTAGTAATCCGAAGGTTGCCAGTTCGATTCCTGGTCATGCAAACTGACGTTGTGTCCTTGGGCAAGGCACTTCACCCTACTTGCCTCGGGGGAATGTCCCTGTACTTACTGTAAGTCGCTCTGGATAAGAGCGTCTGCTAAATGCCTAAATGTAAATGCAAATGTAAATGTACCTATTTCTTCAACAAAGAAAAATATTTGACCATATAGTTACAGTATATCAAGGGAAATGTATACATCTTGACATTAATCTACATTCCGCATTAATGTTGGGGCCTTTCTATAGGCTGATTCAGATGAATGAGGATTTACCCAGAGGGAGGTTCTCTGAGGACATGAGTAGGAAACGTCTTAAAAATGTTTCTGGCATTTATCCTCATACAGAAAGTGTCCTCTCCACTTTACGTTCAATTCATATAAAGAATGTTGCAGGGGATACTAACTCCAAATTGTCCATTGAAAAGCATTTCATGATGGCCACAGAAAGGTTGAGATGGACTTTTCAGAGCCTCAACATTTTTTTAAAGGTTAATTCAACGAAAACCGAGCCTCGATTACAGTTTATCATATCGCTGATGAATATTGCTTTTTCTTCCCTTTTTCTTTGATTATTATCTTCTTTATTACCATGGCATACTACTCTTGCTTTCAAGAGACATCTGATTCCATTGCTTGACGTACAAATAAATTACAATTACAAATTCCCAACAGACTATCTAAGAATGCTCATCTGCAAGTACACAAGGCCACTTTCACTTTAAGAATTATTTTACACAAAATGCTTTTTTTTCGTGGCGTAGAGCACAAACACTTGTCAAATCATTGCACCAGCCCATAGAACATTTTAGAATGTGTTGCATCAGTTTAACAGTTTCCACAAAATCTATATGTGACACTGGAGTTGTCAACTCACACCTTCCACAAATACCCCTCACAGAAATCCATCTGATCAGGGCAAATTCTTTGATAGCACAAAAGGTCCTCGTTAGTGTGAGGCTGAGTGGACAGTCAGGGTGGGACCCAACAGAGTGTGAAGAACTAGGCCAAGGCTCGTCATCCAACAGCCATCTCACACCTCCTGCTTGGCAGCAGGGGCCATGTTTAGAGGTGGTCCTCAGACACTCCTCAGAGTACCTAAAGAGTGAGCGGAGACACTGTGCCACGCTGCCTTTTACACTTCAATCATGTCTGTTCCCTATGAGGGGAAATTAAAACCCAAAGTGGACCTTGTTTAAAATAATTAAACTACGAGGTATGAAACACTGTTCTCGATGGGAATTTTAGGAGAGATGAGGTGACTGCTCACTGTAGGCGCGTATGTCTTTGTGTGCCTGTGTGTCTGTGTGAGAGAGAGTCTGTGTGTGAATGAATGTATTTATGAGCAGTGCGTGACTGAGTGTGTGTACTGTATAGTTTGACAATTGTGTGGGACTGTTGGCACCTGCCCTTCAGCAATAAACTCCATCAATTCCAACAAGGATCTGTAAGTGGCAGCAGATGCTTGCTGTTGTCTGGGGACAGTCACACGCATGTGCTACATGCACTATGCGCCCCCACCTCCCCCTGCCCCATCTCTAACACATCAAAAGCAGAAAATCCTCATTGACGTTCACCCAGTCTGGCACACCAACTGTAGTCTGCTACAGAGTAAGCTATTAATAGATCTGCCTGGCCAGTAGTTAGTGGATTTTACATTAGGCTCAATGACACCAAATGTGTTATAAGCTTGAGGTACTACAGAGCCTTGTGTGCAGAACCTGGATTCATTCTCCGAGCCTTGTTCATTGTAGGGTGTGTTCACTGAGATAAACGTTGCTTTGACAATGAATTGTAAAAAGCTTTGAAATGCATAACTACATTTGATTTCTTAACAGTATGACCCAAAAATACCACTGGTTCCCAGTACAGGATGCCCACCAGTTCATTGTAGACTACTGTACACCACAGGCACTCGTAAAGGGTAGAGACCCGGAGAGACTGTTCAGACACTGTAGACACCCCCTCTACATAGATCTAAGGGGACCAGCTGCCAAGGTCAGGGTTAGCTGATCCCTCCTGTCTTTTCACGCCAGGACCATTAACTTAATTGGATAATCTATTGTGCCAAGAGACACTTTTTTTTTTTTTGTCTCTGAACATTTGATTGCAATTTTGAAGTTAGACAAACACCTCTATTGGTTAAGGTTAGGGGCTGCACTGGTGTAGTTAGGGTCGTCTTACTAACCAGGACTATTAAGCATGAAGGAAGAATCAGACTCTGGATGCTCTTACGTTCTACTCCTTACTCCCCGCGCCCTAGGCTCTTTCTCAACCTTTAACTACAGGGCTGCCTTGCTTGCTGCTGTGTTTGGTCTGGTACTGTATATAATTGACCAATTCATCCAGTCAACATTGGTGATCAGCATGTAGAACTTGGGTGGACAACCTTCCAGTACAAAAAAAGTGTGACAGGAAATGGGCATATTTGCTCCTTGCTTCTGCCCTTTGATTCAGCTGTGAGTCATGTCTGCACACTCTCATGAATAAAGAAGTGTATGAAAAGCAGATGTGAAACTCACTCAGTAAAGCCCACATGGAGCAGTGCTTCACTAGTGCAGGCTGATTCACAGGGTAGACCACTTCCTGTTTTAGTATGTGGTCCAAATGAGACAGTAAGAGGAAGTTTGTCATCCAAAGGCAAATAAATAAACACACTGTAGAGCAAAACAAAAACTGTAGAGTCCCATAGTGTGCACGCACAATATCTATAGATGGGTCTTTGGGTCATCTCAAATTAAGCATTAAGATACAATAAATTCACAGTTTGCCGGTTTACATCAACATGTTTGATACAGCTTTAAGATTGAAATTTATGTTCAGAAACTTCTGTCATTCAGCTTGCAAACTTCATGTATAGCTTAGAATGCCATTTTGCTGTCATTCGTGGCACTTGGATAATAATGCGCAGCATGCTTGTCTACTCACTATTCTTCTCCATGCTGTATATGACCAGCATTTCCAAAAGCTTTATTTCTTTGAATGATGTGAGGACATTGCTGCCAGTGCATAAGGAATTTGTCGTCATTTCTTTGAAATATTTCCAATAGAAACAGTATACACTCCCTCTTCCCAGACAGACCCTCCCTGATACTGTGGCACAATGCACTCAAATTAAATTCAATTAAAGCATGTGGGAACAGATACGTTTCCAACCAGTTGGTTCAGAGCAGGGTTTTTTCAGGATAACCATGGAAGCAAATGTACAGTGACATAATGATAAAACCAAGGACTGCTCTGGAGTCTGGTTATCATGGCAGCTGTTGTCTTGTAATCATATTACTGTAATCAGGCACAAGACCTGGCACTGGTAATAATATTATGGTACAGTCATAACTGGGGCCAATATCTCAGCCTGAAATGTCATTGCCCCCTATAATGAATCAAGCATGCACTGCAGACGGGATTGTTTCTTTTTGCTTCTACAATACGGTGGTAGATTTAGTGTGTTCTTGTGCCATATTCCCATCTCCAGAACGGATTACTTGTGGAGAAAGGTAGAGATTGTTTGGGAGCCTCTAGATGGCTGAGGAATAGGCAGACACAGCCATGGTTGCTGGTTTATATTGAAGTGTTCTTTTTCTTGATTTTCCTTTGTTATGTTCAGTGGTTGGTTTGGCTGGTTGTGTTTTAAAGGGTGCCTTGCATGAGCATTTGATATCAATGAATATTCAGGTTTACACAACCTTTTTCTAAGAGACATGATGACTTGATGCAGGTGTTGTGTGGATGTATGTATAATAAAATGCACATATTAGCCCACATTCAAGATCACATTGTTAAATCCTTAACAAAACCATTTAAAGACAAAATAATGAGAAATAACATTAAAAAGTGTTTCAAAGTCTTGTGTGAATGTGATGTTCCTGCAGGTGGAGCAGTGGTATCAAATAATGCTTGAGGCCTCTGGCCAGGACATACAGCTGGTCCCCTCAGAATTTCCAAAGCTAGATAGACCATCTCTGCCACAGGGGTGTCTGCACTGCAGGGTTCTATTCATCCTCTTGTATTGATTCTGCTTAGTTCTCATGTACAGTACAGTAGGAGTTTCAACCTGTCTGTTCAATTAAATAAAGACTAATCTTTTTGAATACAAGAGTTTATTTCTGTGAATACTAATATTCTTTCCAATCTATTTCACCTTTAGGTAAACCCCAGCATTTACAGACCTATCCTATCTTACTAACCCAATAAGTTCAATTGGTAAAAAAAGCAGTATGTGTAGCTGTTCTTTTTGAATGCGTACAGAAAAGATAAATGTACTTTCTCCTGGATTCTTCCACCTTCCAAATCAATTCACATCAAAAAAAATTTTTTATTACCTCTACTATTAACCGTTATATGGCTCTTTGTTCTTTATAGTCAAACTACTGATGGGGCCCTTAAGCTGCAAGCAATGCAAATATTACTGCAGATAAAGAAAGGCCTTTCAAATATTAATATCAAGATTTTTACAGCTTCCTATAAATTGCCTTTTATGTGAAGACATAACTGGTTACAATCCTACACTATTGAGGGTCACTGGAATGTGTAGCGCGAAGGGGGATTCATCTTAAACTTATTTAGACTTAAACTTGAATATCTATTTAGTTCAGTCAAGACAATCACGTATTAGATTTGAGCATTTATTGTTACATGACATGGACATGTAGATTAACTTTGGCGGAGTGGATGATCTAAGGGAAGCACTCTGCCTCCTCGATGCAACACATACATACATGACATATGAGGCAGGGAGCAATAGAGATATAATCCCCCTGATGGATAGAACATACAGACAGCATGGGGGAGAAGGGGAGGGTGGAGGGTGGCAGCAGCACTTATCATACAACAAATGGGCTGAGTGTGTGCGTGTGTGTGCGTATCCGCGCATCAAAATTATGTTGAAAAGATTTAGAAAATTAAATTGTGCATGACATTTTTGATGAATCTGCAAGTTTCCATTTTTATAAGCAACACTACTATAGTTTTGTGGATGTACTATCTGTATATGGTAACTATTCTCACAGAAGTGCAAAAAATGACAAATGGTAAAAAAAATACAAGTAACACAGATGGATAGCGAAGATATAGCTCAGTCCCAGTCTCTGTCTCTTGGGAAACAAGCAAAGGATGGGTATTGATTTGAAAGGGAAGAATGAGGTTTAATATAAGGTAATCACTTTGGCATGATCTGATCATAAATTGCTTCATTCAAGACACCTCCTGAAAAAATATGTGACATGGCAGTCTTAGTCCAAAAAAAAAGAAATTATTTTAACCGGAAACCGACACTTGCTTTTTTAACTTTAACCAGAGGTCATGTTTAATTATTCAACAGTGAATCGTTGAAAACAGTAGGTTCTGAAGGCAGCATTCAGGCTTGCAGCAGAACTCAAATCAACAAACGCCCCTAATTGCTTTTAAATGTCCATCTCCTAAGGCATTGACATTTGTTCTGTGTGTGTGTGTGTGTGTGTGTGTGTGTGTGATTCAGATGTGCAAACGTGTACTATTTCAGATATACCCATGTCAATACAACAAACACATATTTGAATAGAAGAACTTCTAGTTCCTGGGTCCCAACAGTGCAAAAGAGGAAATAAGGCTTATTTGACAACAAATGCCTCCAGCATAATGACAAAGCAGTGTGTGAGCCCACACAAACCACACACACACACACACACACACACTCACACACACACACACACACACACACACACACACACACACACACACACAAACACTAACTGACAGGTGAAGCGAGAGTGGGAGGTATAGTCATGGATCAGTACCCTTTCTTTAGTTCCTGCAAATTACCTTGAAACACAATATTAACTCTTCCGGCACCCTGCCTCCACTTCAACACATATATAAGGAGTATAAGTTTATAATAATGCACGTCTTTGTCTAATAAGGATATCTTGAGACACCATTGTCACAGGACAATAGTATTTCTTTCCATATAATTGACTGTTCGTTTCTTATACTTGAGATATATGTAAAACTATACTACTGTAGGCATATGATACTACTGTAATGCCTTGATATGTAAGCCTACTGAATGACTGAATTACACTTTTACTGCTAAACAACCACAAATATTTTACACACTACCCCAGCCAAACTGTCTCCCCCTTCTCACCCACTAGAAATCAAAGACGTTAGTTCATGTTTGTTCCAGCAGCTCTGAGGCAGGGTTCAATTTTCCTTGTAAATCAGTTAAGGTTTCCCCTTTTAAATATCTCCCTCTCTTTCCCCCTCCTCTCCTCCACTCACAGCCAGAGGACTCCCTACAGATGATAGATTGTCCTGACAGAGAGAGACGGTCACTTGCACAAGGCTCCAGCTTACACTCCTCTGACCCGTTCAGTTCCTCTCCCCCTTACTCTGTCTCTCCCAAGTCCCACAGGGGACATCCTGTGGCTGCACAGCCTCGCGGGCCGGCCCCACTGACACGTGGGTAAATAAGCAAGGTGGTGGGCTCGGCGTCTCACCAGAGAACAATAAGGGATTTCTCCTACGCTGCAACAAAGACCGTATTGATGCTTGAGGCCTAAACTCAAAATGGAGGGGGGGGGGGGGGGGGTGCTTGAGAGGGAAGAAGAAGGGGATAAAGTGTATGTGTTTGGAGAGCTGGAATTCAGTAGCGCCGTTTCTCGTCCTCGTATGCTTGTTTAAGATAAAGGGGATGGGGGCAGCAGGGTGTCCATTTGACTAGTGGTTATCAGGCCCATTGTGCAGTACTGTAGCTATTGAAACTAAAAGGGGGAGTCTTGGTGAGTGCGGGCATTTATGCATGCATTAAAGAAGGTATGTCAAAGTGAACGTGTGTGTGTGTGTGTGGTGGGGACACTTTTAGTCTGTAGTTTCCAATGAAACAGTCGGCACTTGTGGGACAGCCCCATTATTTGTTTTCTGAAAGATGTTAACCTTAGGCTGGGTGGGAGAGTGTCATGCTGGAACTGTCAATTAAGCTGGGAAATCCCCTTTATTTCATGCTGACAGAAGCTGCTTGAAGGCGGTGGTGATCTGCATCTTGAGATTGCAAGACAGCATTTAACCATAGCTGTTCAATTTCTAATTTTGGAGCGGCCCGCTACTTTCCAGCAAATTATGTTCCAGTAATCCTGTTCCATCCAATCGCCTTCGGTGAGGTGGGCCTTCCTCCTTGGCTCATTTTGTGAAACCCCTGTCAATCAAAATTGAGCAAACTTGGGCTTTTTCACATTTGAATTTATTTCAAATTTTATTTAGATCAAAAATCTTACCTTTTGCAGATTTTAGGTTTGCTGTTTTGGACTGTACAGACTCCACACAGATAACAGTTTCTGACCACACTCGTCATTAGCTTTAATGGTTGCTTAGAGTAGATCTTTCCAGAGACATTGGTGCCTTAAAATTGTGGCAGTCCTGAATAGTGTGAATCTGAATAATTACTACTCCCAAATACTTTTTATACAACTATATATTGATATTATAAATTATATATTGATATTACAGTACAAGCAGAAGCTTTTATGGATGCCTTCACTTAAGTATTACATTATTAATGAATGGCCCACAGCTTCAGCAAACACGATAATGCAGACTATAATACCGACCCTAGTGTGCAGGGCCCTAAGTTACAGTACATAGTTTAGCACATGTACAGTAGTTGGAACCTTTACTCAATATTGTGTTTTGTGTCCGTTACTAAGCACAATAACTTTTGAATATTATGTTACAGCAGTTATTGAGCAGTTAACTCTTGCATTTATAGAAAAATAACATCATCGTCTCATCATCTCCTAGGATTCTACAGTTAAAAAGGTTAACGCTATAATGCAACACTATGTCAGAACCATGCAGAATTTGAGGATTCTCATTACAATGGGAGGTCGAAAATATAGAATGGGTACATGGTTTTGAGACCGTAAACTGCAGTCTTTAACTGTGACATTGTTTACAATTAGTGTTCATTGACCGCTTGTGACATTGCTTTCGATTACATGCAGAAGATCCACACACATTCAAGTTCTGCATTCTTTGGGTAGTTTGTGTATATGCCATAGGTTTACAATCAAAAATACATTTCATTTGAGGTTTTCTGTAAAATTATAACAAGCTACGTGACCTTTTTTTGACTTGGAAAGAGGTCTGTGGCTGAGTTTCTATGGTTGTAGTCTTAACAATCCACCCAGTGGTTAACTACTCCCTGACTGTGTCATACAGTTTACACTGTACAGTACATTACTGCTCTCTTCACCACAGCCCCACACACCGTTTTTATGTTTCCAGATGTTGCCACCAACAGTGCTTAGTCTGAAGTGCCACACACACCCAACCACACCTCTTTCTATCTTGTTAACTTATGATCATGTTGACAAACATGCAATCATATGGTTTATTATCAGCATGACACATTATGGTGGACTTGATTACCAGGATCCTCATCTAGTCACACTTCTCTGATTTAGTGTGTTGGGCAATATCTATTTTGGGGTTAGTTTCTGCACATTAGTTTAGATTTCCTTTGAAATCAGCTTTTTCGTTTTCATTTTGGATTCAGTTTTCAATTTGTCATATTACGTAATCCCAATTTATGCATTTGCACATAGTTTAAAATAATATAATAAAACAAGTCTACTTCTCTCCCTTGTTTAGATGTACTGTTTGGACACTTCAACTGGAATTACTGTGTGGGGTTTAGATTAGATTTACTAGTTAGGGAAATAATACCGGTATCTGAGGAACTATAATGTGAATTACGTGTGTAAATCATATTACATTATTTATTAAATACATTTTGATGTGTGTGGGTTTAACTGGGAATTGATTTGATGTTAATATTACATTCCATATTTGGTGGAATGTAATATTAATGTATCATATACATTGTGATACATCAATTAATCTAATTAATATAAATCTAATGACTAATTACTTGACTCTAGTATACTATGAATTTGAAAAACATTCAGTTGTTTGCACGGGTTACATAATCTGTGCTATAGTGAGTTCTGTGATGACATTCTTTACTGATCTGTTCTGATCTCTCTTGAGTCTTTAACCACATCCATGCCATTGTCTTCCAGCAACAAGGAACACGCTGATTATAGGATTAAGAAAAAATGCACGTTCACTGTTCACATAAGTCACCTGTATTTCAAAGAACTGCAGATAAAGATCCTTTGATCTTTTCCAAGTTTTTTTATTGTTCCCATAAACCAAAGGTCTTCAAACATAACCCACTTCCCATACCCAAACACCATAAAGGGCCATGTTATAATATGATTCAATAATACTGGTTTTATTTAATCCTATTCGCTTTTATCCTCCTTTACTGTATAAATGTGATCAATGGTCAAAGTTAAAATTGTAAAAAATGTTGATGCTCTTTTGTCCCACCACAGACGATCCATACAGATTCACAGTTACTAAAGGTTATACTGAAGTAAAAATCTGGGAGGAAAAAAGAACACTATTGAACTCTACTGCCCTTCACCTGAAAACAAAATATGTGCATTGTATGACAATATTGCTTTATACTTCCATTCAATACTGTTCAAAATTACTGTTAAGTATGCAAGGTGTCATTTGCCACCACTAAATTATGTTGATTTTATTCCTTACATTTGACAACATTAACACAGAGTCTATATCCTCATACTTCAGAGAAGTGTCACTGTTTGTTTTATAGATTTATTCTCGCACTCCTTTTTCAGCCCTCTTAAACCAACAGTTGGTCTCACAGCACGTCATGACATGTTCTTCACTTTCACTGGTAACTATGCAGTATTCTTCCCTTCTTTGCAGCTCAAATAGTATGTTTGTTCTTTGTCTGGGTCCTCCGAAGAGATTCTCTCATAAAATAAGAATAAGGATGCATACAAGTCTAAACTGGAAACTTGAAATTAGAAAAAGCTTAAGCTAAATCTTCATTAAGAACATGAGTCATTTCCAAGCTCTGTTTGAACATGCTTGTAGGTACTTATCCATTCCCTTGGAACAATGTGAAGTAGGGAGCTGAGAGCCCCACCTTTGCATGTTATGGTTGCCTCATCAAAGAAGTGAAACGTTTTCTGAGTGTGGGTGACATGTGTACCTGTGTCAAAAGGTGTGTGTGTGTAAAAAAACAACAACTAGGAAATAGACTTGGAGATTAGGTGTTAACGTGCATGTGCATTTTTCTATGAGAAGTTACGTAGAAACTGTGAGCATAGGTACCCAATTGAGCAAGCACAGAAGGTTGAAGCATTAAGCTTATCTTTACGGCTGGTGTGTGTGAGCGGCGGATATGATCTCCACTGAAGTCCTTTATTATCCTGACACTGATTTGTGACTCCCTTTCAGTTGGAGACAGAGGCTCAATGGCTGGCCACCTAGGGCCTCTGGCCTAATCTCAAATGAATGAGTTTCCTGCACAGCTAAAAGTGAGGTATCGCTGGAAAAGTGCTCATTCTGAAACCAAACTGTGATAGTGCCAGGTGTGCCCACGCTGACATTTATGAGCCCAGAGGCCAATTCCTTTTTGAAAAGGGGGTGGGAGGTTTAAAGTTAACAAGTCTTCTCTTCTTTCTCATTGTTGAAACATATCACTGTAGGTTTGGTAGAAAGGTTGTAGAACAGCATGTGAAACAGGTGTTGGGAGCATGTGCATTTGACCTTTCTCTCCCCCCACAGACTGGTTTTAGCAGCTTATGCAATTGATCTAAAATCCTTGACTTGTCTTGCCGTGTTAAAGATGATTTTAACACAACTGATAAACCTACATGCTACACTTAACACCAATAACGATGTTATATGTAAATATACAACTATTCTTATTTTTATTACAAATGTGTAAATCACATTTGGATACAACCTTATGAACCATGTCAAGTCTGTTCAACTCAAATCAGCTGACTGTCCACTGCCATGCACTGTAAAGAATATGGATAACTACTGTACGTACAGAGTAGTAAGAACACTGGTATTTTTAAGTAAAAGGAGTAATAGCAAGAGTACACCAATTACACTATGCATTGTAGGTAAGTAACTGCAGTTGAATTATTCAATACCAAGGACATGTGCCTCCAACTGCCCCCAAGTGTGGACCTGAATAGCCTAATGACCCAATGTGCTGTTTTACTGCTCTCTCACACTCTCCCTTCTACCCTCCACTCATCAGCTTCCTTGTCAAGCTGCCATTCTCATCTTAGTTGCCATATGCTGCAAAAGTAAACAAACAAATGGCTCTTGGTGCTACAGTAGGATTTCTCTATAATTGAGGATTCCTGGAGAAGACAAAGCTCAGCCTCAAGGATTATAAAATACATTGTAAAACATGTCTAAGAATCTGTGCCAAGCTAAGCCTTCTTGGAAATGGAAAACAAACTTGAACTAACGGCACCTGTGTTACAAACATGAACAACACCATGTTATAGCTAAGAACTCTGAATGACACTCCACTGGTACTGAACTGTCTATGTTGCTAAAAAAGTCTCAGAGGGGCTTCTTAGCTTACGCAACAAATGTATGAAAGGGATAGAAAATCCACTGAAAAGATCTTCCCAATTGTACCATCAACCTTTCAAAACAGAATTCCCAATAGACTAATTCCAATTTGCTAGGTTGTAGCCAGTCAAGGAGAATGGGAGAATCAGCCATAAGCAATGTTTGGAAGCCATTGTGTGGTTGTCTGTGAGAGTAAAATAAAAGTAATTTTTTAAATGCAATTTTCAAATGACACATTACATGATATTATTGAGCATTGGGGTTGCAGATGTGGAGGAGTTTGTCTGGTGTGCATTTTGATTGGGCAACTATGGCAGCTGATAGGGTTGAAGGACAAAGTAGCTAACATCATACGTCAATGTGACAAGCAGCAATAGAGTTATTGGCATGAAACATTTCAGCAGAATTGGGTAAACTGTGCACAAACAACATCCCGTGGGACTTGGGAAATTATTTCTCCTGAGACATGAAGGCAATGCATCATTCAAGCTTGGTTCAATGTCAATGGTTAAATGATATTTGAAATAAATTTCCAAACAACAGCTCAAAAGGCTATTTTAAGGGACAGGCAAGTGATTGTATAAAATGTCTCACATCCCACATAAATCAATGTGTGTCTGCGAGTCTGCGTGATTGCATACAACTATTGGTCTGATAATGTAGTATAAATAATGCTTGTGTGTGTACTGTAGGTATGGCACATGTAAAGTATGTCCCTAATAAGGTTTTGAACTTTGGCACCGTCCTGCTGTCTTTTTGACCCCTGACTGGTAGTGTAGGTATCGTACACAAGCATGACCTCTGGAGTTTACTGCTACTGCTGCCTAGCACAGATCTCTCTGACCCAGACATGCGTGTCCCTCGGGGCTGGTAAGGCTAGCACTCAACCTCCAGGTTCTACCCCACGTGTTCCTCAGCCAAGATTGAAGCCGTAAACAGATATCTTGCGTCCCCTCCTTTTTCTTCAAAAACATGAAAGAGCAAGGAGTTGTCTGAGTGGAGCAGAGTGGGTTCAAAGGAGAAACTGGAATAGGAGACAGTTGTGGTTGAAGAGATAAGGTGACAGAGAATTTGGGGGTGAGGTTAGAGAGGCTGGAGGGTTCATGAGTGGCATTCAGGCCCAATTGGGTGTTACAAGTCATAGTTTGATTCTGGATGACATTACATTTACTACAAGAGTTGTAATAAAGCGTGGGTTGTCATAAAAATGTGTTGACCCACAGTTAACCCCTTATGGGGGTTGAATTCTTATTACATGTGCTATGGGCATAAACCTTTTCTGTTTTAAGTGTTGCACGTGAACAGGTATTGGGTATCAACAGCATGCAAAAGCCAGCCAGCAAATTTATAGTTTGAGACACCTGAGAAGCTCTCTCGTGTAATGCTGTCACCCACTCCCCCTTACTCTGATTCATGGCATTCACTCACTCACTATCACCGGAAATGTAATGCAGTGTGACACCAAGGAAGCAGGTTCACAGTTAAAAGGCTTACACTACATTCAATTTGGAAATCTCCGGGCAGATTCTGATGACCGTGTGTGTTTTTGTTTACTTTGCCTACTTGTCTTCGCCTCATTTCTTTGTTGTATGTACTGTAAACCTAAACCCCAAACCCTTGAGCAAATGTAAACACTGGAAGGTAAAATCGTAATTCATTTACTGGAGAACATACTGTACAATATGGCCGTAGTCCTGTACAAACACAAAAAAGTGTGAAGAATGTATACTTGAACACAGATACATTCATGTACCCCCTGCCGCAGTGAACAAGACAAACGCATGCATTGCTGCAGCAAAAACTCACAGAATTCTCCTTTGAAGGGTTAAACAAAACCATACACATACCATTTAACACAATGAGTACCCATATAAGGAGTTTCCTTCCTCTACCGACTGTAGCGACTGTTGTCTTGGTGCCAGTCTCCACGCCTCCAATGTTGGACCGATGCCAGGAGAGGGCAGGAAATCATTCATCTGTTTTGGCGATAAGGCACGACAGCATCTTGGGTACACAAAGAACAAAGCCCAGCTGTCAACATGGTTTCCTATCCCTGCCCCCCATATAAACCTTATCAGCCGTCCTAGAGAAAGTGGTACAGAGAACACTTATCAGCGTACACAATGCAGGTGGAGTGCTAAAGTTCGCTAAGGTTCAATTCACCGCCAAAGGTACATGGTTAAGATAGTGCAGGTGGAGATCAAGTATGGTTTCAGGTGGAGATCAAGTATGGTTTCAGGTGGAAATCAAGTATGGTGTTGCCCTGTTGGGTTGCTCCTGCATGTGAGGGAAATGATGGGATACACTTCACCTAGGATCATGGTATCTTACTATGAAGTTTTATTATTCATCCTAAGCTTACTGTGTCAACCTCAAGCTGCACTTGCAGGACAGTTGTTTAGGTGGCAGTACATACCACGGCTCATTCAAACGCATCCATCACACCACACCTGTTCTTAACAGTTACATTGCCAACCAATGACAGTGGATTTCAGCAACACAACCAACCATGTGGTATGTGTTCTCCTCTTTAAAAAAAGGTTTAAGGACCATTCACGTGAGACGGACGGAACGAGAGAGCTTTCTTAGCTCTCATGCACAGCTGCGAGTTTGCCAAGTAGACCAGGAAGTAATGCTGTGAAAGACATTTTAGCATTGCTAATGCCAAATGTTACTTCCTCTGAAGGCGTCTGTAGTGCCATGCAACAGCCTTTTTGTTAAGAAGAACAGAGAGAGAGAGGCACAGAGAGAGAGAGAGAGAGAGAGAGAGAGAGAGAGAGAGAGAGAGAGAGAGAGAAAGAGGGAGAGAGAGGGAGGACACCCAAAGTTTCTCTCACATGTACATGCACGAGCACGCACGCACGCACTCAGATAACTCCTTCTTGTGTTGTGTCACGTGTGCTAACTACAGTATACTCTCCCTTCTGCTCACCCTCCTCCTTGTGACCCTCCAGCTACTGATGCTAATTGTTTGCAGGCCCCCAACACAGAAAATAATGATTCATTCCAGTCTTAATCTTAACCAGAGTCAGAACTCCTAACCGCTCTCGCAGTGTTTTAATTGAAAATAGAACGCAATCTATCACAAACTGTTTCACTGTGTATTGGAGTTGCAAGGAAAACATTCAATGTCACAATTATGCAAGGAATTTGTGAGTTGATAGAATTTTATAAATATAAACTTTACCTAGAATATTCTGAAAGTAGAAAAGATGGGAGATTTTTTTTTACTAGCATTTGTACTTGTATTAACAACATCCCACATTGTCACAAACATAACTGACAATTACATTTTATATATAGGGTATGCAGTCCCCGGCATGGGCCTCTTTGCCCAATGGCGCCCTAGGCGTCCCACCGTGTGACACAAGTCTCGGACGTTCACCCATCTGTGACAACAGTCACTGTCATCACTGGAAGTCACCTGTCCCACTCTCACAGCTCAACACATTTCTAGAGTTCCGCAGAGGTCATCAGTGTCCATTGATGGCCCTCTGTTCCCGTCACGGGACTGACGGGAACTACCAAGGCCACCACTCTCTCCCTGCCTCACTTTGTTGACTCAAAAACCAAATCCAGATGATCTAAACCGTGATTGGGCCCAATTATAGATCATTTTCTCAAAGAAATATCTTGGTGACCTTCTATGATTCAGAAATGTTGGCAGCAACACAGAACGGTCTGTATTATAAGCATATAACTATTGCTGTTTAACTAACCCATAAAAAAATGAACAAATGACAGTATTGGCCTGTTGATCCATGCATTTTTTTCGAAGCAACCACAGCCTGAAACTCGTCCTACAGAATGTGTTAGAGAAATTGGGGTTGTTAAATCCTTGTTGTGTGTTCCTCTCAACAACAACAAAAACAACTCACAGTTGAACTTCTGTAACTCTTCCTCCTTGCCTTCAAATCTCAATTTGCACTAATATCACCATCTAATACCACACTATTGACACCTACATTTGATGTTTGCCTAGGCCGAATATTCATCTACTTTTGACTGCTTCTGCTAAAGCTAAATCAAACTTCTGTCATGTTTGACCATCAGTATTAAACTATTGAATGAATTGTGCTACTTACGTTTTTTAATTCCTTAAGCACTTCAATTCGAACCATCTTCAATCATGGCTGAAAATAATATGACGTTTGTGGTCACTTGGCCCCAGTCTCTCAACTCTATCTGTGTCATGTCAAACTATAGGCCTTCTTCTACAAAATTGGATTTACAACCAAGGAAGCACTTGGAAGTGGTGCAAATCCAGACCTCATGCCTTCTTTGCTCATTGTCCTATTTGCTCGGCCAGTAGCTTGCCATTTTTCACTATTAGAAATATGCTAGGGATTATAGGTAAGTGAAGGTGCCAAAGAGCGAGGGGGCCTCTCGTTTCATCTTGACACTTGCAAAGCACCTTCAGGGCCGTCCCCACCGCTGTGCCTTGGAGGCAATGCAAGTGATCATTAAATGGCCAAGTGTTACCATTTATGAGGAAACTATGACACTTGACCTCAATTTAAGATACATTTAGTCCCCTCTTAAAACAAGCCACATGTTAAGAAGAAACCCCTCCGATAGGGCTGCTTTGAGGGTTATAATTGTTATTTGCCATTTATATTGAAGACTAAAGTTCATTTTTCTCTCATTTGGCAAGGGTCTAATAAATTTTGAGGTCCTTTATTGGATGTGGTGTGAAATTGCACTAAAAGTAGTTAATGTCATTGAAGAGATAAGGTCATTTGAGCCATCAACTTTGGCCTTAGATGTTGCTTATAGAGCTAAAATTATTAATGACATGTTACCTGCATAGCAGTCCCATAGGACTGATGAACCCTGTCATAACTCATGAAGGAGCTCAGAAAGAAAGCCAAACTGAATTAACTATTCACATTTCCAATTTCATCATCACATGCGACAGTTCATGACAGTTAAGATGGCTAAAATCTAAAATGACTATTGCTATAAAATGATGTCATTGTTAACTTACTAAATGTTTGATGGTAAATGTTTGATGCAGTGATAGCAGGTTGAAGTAATGGATAGATGATGAGCAGTTCAGAGTGATGCAATTCCAGCACTGTTCCCCATTGAAGACATGAAATATGTATTTACAAGTGCATACCTAAAATATATTTAAATATTTCATGAATCTGAAATATTGACCCAGTTGTATTTGTGTACTCCTGCCTTAAATATCAGGTCTATGGCTTTCTTAAATCATCTTGAAAATGTCCACCTTACATAACAGACAATGGTAGGAAATATGCCTACAAATAGTCATAATTTTACTTTTAACAAATTGGTTTTCCACTCAAACTATTTTATCTCTTTTCATGTATTGTTTTCCCTCCTTTCATCTTGGTGATAGGATGCACATTCAGAATGAGTGCAGTTTACAGGAGAGGATGAGAGAACAATGTTGCATCTTCTTGTGACCCAGACTGAAAATAAAAGCCACAGTCTAGTGACTGATTACAGATTCACTGAGGAGGAATAATATTGGTCCATTTCATTATTTGAAAAATGCCTCCTCTCCTAAATCACCATTGACTAATTAACTACAACATTTGCATAATTGTCATGAATGTACACATTCACAGTGCTTGATGGCCCAATACTGGAGGAGGTGAGCGAAGTTCCCTTCAAACTGTAGACAAACGCAACAATACAGGTTGCTGAGACAGACTGGGGGGGCCTTTTTTTTACCTTCAAGATTAGCCTAATCAAGTGTTTAGTGTGTGACACACTCATGACCAACAGTAATCCATTGTTGAAAAAGTGATATTTCAATATTTTTCCTTTTTTTTTTTTTTTTCATTCCATTATATAATGAATTGCCTGGGATGTCCGGTAGGTCTGTAGTGCCAATATGAAGTTACAAAAGTGCCTTGTTTGCACCATTTGCTGTAACATCCTACAGATGTCAGCCACAAGGATCTATTTTGTTTCTTTCTGGAGTGCAGCAAGTCTGACAGCAATGCAGTCTACCTCAGACAGGGCCATATCAAAATACCTCATCTACATCCAATTCTGTGCCTTGAAGAAAGTGTGCATTCAGAACCCACCATCTGATCCCAGCACGGTTCTTGACTTAACTTAAAAAAAAGTATTATACACATTTTTATTCACATTTCTGTGGCTCGTGCTTGTTCACTGTTTAATGTTAACATTACATCCATCTAATGGTTAAAACATGACCATGCATCTCAACGAAGATCAAAAATGAAATTGTTGATAAAATATTAACTATTAAACACAGTTGCGTGTAATTCTCAACAACCTCAAACATGAGGTTGTTGAACTATGGTTAAATCAGGAGTTGACTATAGAGTCAACAAAAAATGGCAGTAGCAGAAAGAAGGGTCACTAACTACTTAACCCCAAAGAGCCATGATCCTTCACCCAGAGACAAGGTATAGCAGAAAAAACAACATGGGTTGTAGAAGGAGCAAAGGGATCAATGAACACAGCCAGTCGATTGTGTATAAAAATGTCCAACTCTAAGTTCAAATGATAAAATAAAGGCCATTCTTTCTTCGTGCTGTTTCAATGTAGTAGCTATCATTTGAGTTAAACCCACACACGTAGTTTGAATGTGTATATTGTGACAAAATCTCGGTTGTTGCCACCATTACTTACTACATATGTTATATGTGAAATAACAAATGTTTAATTTAAAAAAAACTTGTTCTTGTTTTTTCTTTGTCTTTAACAAAGAATTTAACATTGTAAAGAGGAACAAAAACAAGGTTTTGAACAATCATAAACCCAGATTGACTCCAATGGCTTTTAGAGTCTGGTTGTGATCCTAACAGCCTGCAAGCCTTACATAATTCATGTTAATCAGTTAACCTACGACCTCTGCATCATATCAATGACCATGTTTGACATGTCAAAGATACTGTTACTCATAGACCGAAGCAATAAAGAAGCTGAAGGGGAAAAAGACTGGGCCGTGTATCGATGAAGCCATGTTAGCCTAAAACAGAAGTCCCATTGGCACAGTTTGAGGTCAAATAAAATACAATTACAATCAGTTCCACAGAGTCAGGGAATGAATGAAGAGGTTGTTTAAAACAGAAAGGTGTGCTTGTGTTGTACTGTGTCAACGATTAAGTGTAATTTACTTACCGCTTCTTTAATGGAGCTTCTCATGTCAACTTTAAACAGTCCCCATGGACGTAACTTCGTCTGGCTATCTTCCAGACAGAGTTGGATAGATTTGATCATAAAGGGATAATAAAAACCATGCTCACACTGTCTCAACAGTAGTCGCTTCATCGATTGTTTGATTTTGCCTTGTGTCAGTCATTGTCTTCACCTGTGTCTCGTTGAGTGGTTTCAGTTTTCGTTAGTGTTATTGGTTGTCTCCTGTGTATTGTTTGGTTCTGTGTATTTAAGTTCCTGTTTTGTGTCCAGTCTTTGTCTTGTCCTTGAAAATTTTACTGTTGAATATCCTGCCTGTTTCCGAGTTTACAAATAAAACCCTTGATTTCAGAACCCTGTCCATCTCTCCTGCGTTTGGGTTCTACCCCTGCACTCATCCGTAACAACACATACATATATCCTTTATTCCAGTCTTTAGGCAAGTTCAAATTAGGTTAACCCTATGTGTGGTCACTGGAAGATAATTATCCCTGGCCCCCTCTTTGAATGGTGTGTTCCACTGAGTTTTCCATTGCCCAATGGGTCAAACTGATTTTTGAATGAAAGGACTTGTGTCATACAGTATGAAATGTCTGGTAATAAGTTAAGTAGCAAGTTTTGTTTAATGTGTGAGTCAGTAAAAGCATACCAAATGCGGTACATAGTTAAACCTTTGTGGTAACACACTAATGTCAATTGTAATGTATTTGAGTGCATTATTGTACCATGCCAAGACTTCCTGCACAAATGGAAACATCTGACTTCACTAATGCTTTGATCCCCTGAGGAGGGACCTGAAAGCAGATGGGCTTCTACAGAGCATTGTAATATTAATAATAAGCTTAAAGAATCATAAATAAAAATAAATAAATAAAGTAAATATGTCACTCATTACACATTAACAAGCATTGGGTCTCATGGTGTGAGAGGGAGATAGAACCGAAACTGGTTAAATTGCTCACTATGCTGAGGTGTAATTGCTTTTCAAGTCTGAACGGATTGTGGTGGTACACATTCCAGAAAAAAGACTCATGTCAATGGTTGGGTGCATTGGTGTTTTCTTGAAACCATTTCTCTATTATGATGAACTATAAGAAGAGGTACAACATTATAGTATACACAGCCTTTTTAAAATCTGTTCTTTGACACAGATTTGTTTCTTATTTTGTCATCATGGTTGGACTAGTCACTGCTCTTTTATAACATAGCTAAATGCCCAATTTGTTTGTATATGTTTAAAGTGATTAATTCAGCCTTCCTGTTCCCTTCGGCAGTACACAGAGAAATCCTATATTCTGAATTTAGATTTATGAGGATTATTTTAATTTGAGGCCCATTGCAGGAGCACACAACCTTTTTTGACCCCTCCCCCCCTCCCCCATCTTGTTCACTCCGTCTTTGTCATTGGGCCTCACAAACTCACTCTCTTCTCTCATCCCAAGGTCTGTATAGAGGCCACAGAGATGGATGTCAAAGGGAAATTTTATTAAACTACATTTGGTCAAGGCTGTTGAAAGTGGACATGTTGCACTGTAACTTAAGTCAGAACGATGTATTTATCTGACAAAATACATTATGGTCGCCTAATGTTCCACTTTTGCACTCCTCTTCATGTTTTCATGGTAACTATAATCCCAAAACTTTGCCTTTGGCAGCAGTGCACAGGGAAACCAAACCTAACAGCACTAAGATTACATAGTTTGGCCAGAATCTGTATGAAAAGCGGAATATTCCTCAGGAAGGAATCCAACAGTGCAATCTGTCTGGGTTGCAACAACCTGCCTTCTCTGCAATAGAAGTCAAATTGGAAAGCCTCATGTATTTATATTATGTGCATGTGGTAGAAACTTCCCACAATGTCAAAAACAATTTTCAATGGTCTTTCTAAGATTGAATGTGATTACCCTACAGAAGGGGTTTTAGAGAATAAAAAACTCAAAGGACAAGCCGTTCACCAAGACATTCATAAGACTCTCAGCCATCTTCAACAGAGGGCATTCCCTACTCCTCAAGACAATGGTCTGATAGGGTTAGAGCCAGGCAAATGTAAACTCACTGACGGAACTTTCAGACCTAAGCCATACCATCCACACATGTACTTGAGATTGATTTAGCACATTGCACAGCTCTTAGCTCAGCTAGGCTAAAATGCAGCTTGCCCAGCAAGAGGTGTCTGAGTTCAGTCTCTGTTTCTGGGCTTCCCACAGCTGGTCCTCACGTGCTCTACATTCCTGAACCACAGCCAAGGTCTGGTTGTTCGCATGGTGTCCACAGTAGCTCCACGTGCAGGCTGCTGTAATGCAATGCCCTATACCATAGCGGGATATGCTAACGCTGAGGTATTTTGGGCTAAAGATGCTAACACTACCTAACCTATGATTTTCCTGCTAGGAAAGGATGGAAATGAAAGGACAAGATTGGCTTTGTTGAGAAGCCAATGGACTTTTGGTCTTCAATCCAGCAGATGGAGAGTTCATCTTTCAATTAATATGCGGAAACTGTACTGGGATGGCTTTAACACTATCAACTAGGATAGCATCTCTTCAACATACGCTATGAAATGTTGAGGCAGTCACTTGCATACACATTCTTATGCAGCACGGATATGTAGTAATATGAGATTGAACAACAGACACTGTTATATCTCCAAAGCTTGTCTGTGGAGCTTCTCAAATTATTATTTCTTAAAATGCTGTTCAGGACTGGATTGGAAGTATGTGTGTGTAGTTGCTGGTATGGCCTGTTGCAATAACAGTGTGTGAGAGTAATGCACTGGGGGGTAGGAGTGATTGAAACTCATCCATCAGGTTCCAGCACGAGAGGGTGGGAACACAGGGGTTGGAGAAGGGAGGAAAAGAAGAAAAGAAGGAGGAAAAGAGGGCTGCATCTCAGACCTCAGGCTTTACCTAAGAGGGTACTATAAAAATGACTGGGCAACAGGAACATTTGTAATTGGACACTGGCCATAGAGCTTCCCAATGTATTTCCTCAACTTTTTTTTTACTCCCAACACACAAAGGTGTGGTGAGAACACCACACTCTCTTTGTCTATCCTCTTCTCCACTCTCAAATTCCGTTTCTCACAGGCAGGCTGGGAGTTGTTGAAAGCTGGCTTTGTTTCCAGTTGGGTAACATTATGTAAGACTGTGAGAGGCACCTAGTCTCTTACAGAGGATGGCTGTTAATAATATAAACCTTCTGTATTGCTGTTTGACATAGAGTCAATTCACAATGGAACAAGGGTCCTTTCTTAAACATAACATTTTTTGATTCCAGTACAATTAAAAACCGAGAAAGAAAAATTCAAAAGCAAACCACAGGGAGATTTGATCAACAAAAGATCAAAACCTAATTAATGCAGCGGGAGGGATTATAAGATAAGACTTGACAATCCATCATTCTCACTTGAGATGAAATGCTGAATGAGCATTTTCTCCAGCAGCGTCTCCTGTCTATCTGGCACCCGAACCTCCCGCCTCTGAAAAAAACACTTTTTAATTTGACAAGAACATTTTATTTTACTAAAATATAATTGCGCCCAATCGATGACTGCCTGGGTTGCCTATGCCTATAAACGTCCCTGACACCCTCAGTATAATTCCTCTACAACTGCCAAGTTCTCCTTCCACCATTGAATTATGCCCATGACATTACACAAGTCGTGAATATAACGTTATTGCCATTGAAGCATGCAGTGTTTTCTATTAAGCGACAATATGTTTAATCACATCCTGACACTCGATCATTTCTAATACCCACAGTGATCCATGGTAAACTGAATGCGACCTGCCTGGACAGCTATCCTGGGCGCACTTCTAGATGTTTCCTCTTGAGGAGAGGAACTGTATAAATACTGTATATCAACAATCCTGATCATCTTGAGCCAAGCATCGACAGTGTTTTATTTGCCATTCATGAGAAGTGCTTGCTAAGCTCATACAATACAGTCATTGTACCTCAAGTCAAGAGGCAGACAGAGTCAGAGGGAGAAACATAACAACTTACTTGACTGGGAAAGGGTCCTTTTTTTTACATTTTGTCTGGTGAATAGAGGGTCTGTATAAGAAATGTGTTTCTAATGCTAGTGTTCCAAAGGAGTATTTCTGAACTCCTTTCCACTGTTGAGGAAACTATAATTGAAGGGACCCTCACCCCTCAAAATACAATTCATGATCTTTAGATGACTAACCTTAACCATACTAGTGGACATAACAACCCAGACACAAATATACATTATTCATTGGGTCATCGCCTAGGAAACGTGTTGAGGTTTTGTGGGGCCCTGAAAATAAGGCACATCAAAACCTCTTCCTGGCGCTGAATCTGATTAATTTCATCTGTTCACAATTTCTCTATAGGCACAGCTGGAGTGGAGGATGTTTTACTGTAAATAACCTCTCAGTCCCTCATCCCATTCCATGTTCAGACTTTTTCCTCGCCACATTGGACAAGGTTGCTGTTTCTAAACCGTCATCTCGCAATGACTTCTCTTCTAAGTCTGCTTAGTCTCTGGCTGACATCTGCTTACTATCCCCTGCTAAACTTGACTTGCTCCTTAAGGATGCTGAAACCCGACATACTCTAAGACATTACCCAAGAAGGCAGTCCTTACACATATGCAGTGGAAAGGCCTAGACTCTCCGAAGAGGAAACAATAAATAAAAAGATTGGGAAGGCCTTAGCGGGAATTTAGCAACACTGTCAACTTTGTGCTGCCATTGGCATTTGTCGTATCATGTTATAGGTCTACTGTATTTCAAACAACCATTTTTAACATTTAGGACACAGGTGTGTGTGTGGTGGGTGAGTACTACAACTGATATGTCAGTTCTCAGTAAAAATAATAAATATTACAAATCAGATATATGGATGGAACTAAGATCCGTTGCACATGCCAAGCCTGTATCAGCATGTACCACTCATCTTTACCCCTCTCTTATTCACTCGTAATCTCTCATTCACTTGTTATCACTTTTCTATTCAGTCTCTCACTCACTCTTTTTAATCTCTTTCCATGTCTACCACCACATTGGCAGTAAATACCGTACAGCAAACAGTTTTAAAATGTTTTTAAATGAAATGAAAGAAAATACTAGATTAATTCTTAACAATGGTGATACAGTAGTTAAAGTTGTAATGTGAGGTAGTGCAGGAGGTGTTATGTTAGGACTGCTCCCTCAGTCACATTCATTCTCTCTGTCTCGCTCGCTCAACCTTGACTGTTTTACACGTGACCTTTGCATGCCTGTAATACAGACTCACTTGGCTTTGAAGATTGCCGGTTTGTGAGAAACTTTGTTGACTTTGGCAGAGATAGCGCTTCCACAGATGACGGGCTCTCACATCATGGTTAATGACTGAACACCCTACCACTGAGCCCTGTGACCCAGAACGGCCCTCATTTGTGGAAGATATAATATGACGGGCTGGTAGAAAGACAGACATTTTTCCAAGAATATTGTAATATGCAATATTGTGCTCTTGTTTCCGGATGGCGCAAGGCCAATGGTAGCTCTAAGGCAGACGTAGTGATTTTTTTTGGCCGCAAGGTGGGTTTTCTTGACCTTGCGAGACAGCTGCATTTGCAAGATTACGACCAAACTCCAAGTTATTCTTTTGTTCAGACCAATCAGCATCTTATGAGGAACAAATGGCATCTACCGGTGACGGGCCGGGGTGAAGTAAGCCTGTGATAGACAGTGATAGACAGATGGTTCATCCAATCACCTGCCAAGTATTTTGTGAAAGTGCCTGCCATTTTCCAAACTGTTTCCAAGGACTACTTCCCAGAGACTCCTTCTGGCGCATCAGTTTAGGTTATTCTCCCACCTGGGCACTGTTGCTCATTTTCTGGCTCGCCATGACATTGCATGAACCAAAATGGTGGTGGGGGCACACTAAGGGGTATGTCAGTCAAATTTAAGAGGCTAAGTGCTAACTTGGTGATAATAAAACCAAATATTGTGCATGCGTCAGACCACATTGTGTTGTGTGGTGTTGTGTTGCGTTTCCAGGCTTTAGGTGAAATTGCACTAATCACAAACACGTATAACATCACATCTGCCACCTTTGTAGATGTTGTATTGACCTATTTCAATAAATGTTTAATGAAGGACCACTGTATGCACGTGTATTATTGTCTTCCAACACAAAACAGTCAATAACCATCATCATTACACATGGAAAACAACATGGTGCACTTGCTGACAGTTCTCATAGGACCAGAGGACCTATTATTCACTGTATAAACCACTTCCTCCTAAGCTAATTTTACATCATCTGACCTCAGTAGTTCTTGGTAGTTTGAGGATCAATGCGCAATTGGTGCCTTCATCTTCTGGACAAGGACATTGGTTTCCTCCTGGCAGAAGCTTTTCTGTCTGAGCCAGTTCGCCATGACAGAGCACGCTGTTTTTAATCGGAATGAGTGGAACTGCTTCGGTTGGATGTATGTGAAGACCCCCACCACTCCTACGGATACTTTATTCAATATAATCCAACCCGTTTTACAACCACGCTGCCTTCATACACAATTACCGCCATCAACACATCCCAAATGTGAAAAAAAGTATTGGATTAGATTGACTTGCGCCGTGAACTTGCATCATGCGCCTCCACTTGTGTCTTGATCCAGAAACTTGGCCCAATTATGTTACTTCAAATATTTTGATCTCATCTGACAGTTGCTGTTTACAATGTCTACTATTAGCTTTATGAATAAAAACAATGCACCTGTTAATACAGATGCTGAAAGCCTGCTATTTGGAAGAAGAAAAAACCTCCACAACAGATCTCTCTCTTTCTTACCAAATTCATTATTCTAGACCCCTTACAGGGGTAGCACATTCTGTTCGTTTCTCAAGTCAACATGACCGCAAAACCCATTTCCTTTAAACTGTGACAATTTA